>NC_091160.1:11406191-11513691 GCF_040958095.1 Procambarus clarkii | reverse complement strand
TCCGCAGCTCCTCCAGGCTGCTATCATGAAGTTTCCTTGAGCAACTACGGTGCTTCACCCTTCTGCTAGGTTCCTCCACAGCTCTCTTGGCTGCTACACCATGAAGTTTCCTCGAGCAACTATGGTGCTTCACCACCTCTACAGAAGCACGTGACACTCCTCTTCACTGCTTCTCCTCACAGCTCGAGGTCCTCTCCTTCACTACCTTGGAGTCTCATCAACTACTCCCTCTGTGCTGGCTTCGAAGTCCTCAGCAACTTCTTCCCCAAAGACAAACCTGCAACCCATCGACACTCCAATAAAATGTTCCCCTTTAACACATAAACAAAAATATTCACACAATATGTTTGTCTCCAACCTCTATCTGTCCTCTATATACAGTGAGAGTGGACTCCCCCGTTTTGGGCGGGTCCATACTCCACCTCGCCTGGCGGCGGTCCTCACTCGCTGGGAGGGTCTTCCTCCGTCAGGAGCCAGGCTTCCTCAGTCGCCCGCCAGCGCTCAGAGGGGATGGACGTCGCTCCGTGTTCCTCCCTCTCCACTCTCTTATTTCAGGCCTTCTGCCTTATTAAAACATGTCTAACTTATAAATATACATCGCTACTGTCGCTGGGCACACGACCAACTACAAGCAATCACTATGAACTGGTGTATATCGTACTTACCACAGATCGTCTGGTCGAGGGCGCTTCTTCCTCTGACGAGGCTTGGTCAGGGCGCTCCACGGCCCACAATAATGCCTCCGGGCGGCTTAATATTCACTAATTATCGTCCACGATTTGAGACCACACGTCCCCAGCTCGATTCCACAGCTGGTACGTCTGCACACTTCTCTTCTCTTCGAGATATATCACTAGGGATTCCCTTCTGACGGGAGCTCAACGGAGCGCGGCTTTTCCCCTGCGATGTCTGGCCTCAAGAGAGGTCAAAGCCCCTCCAGAAGCGAGCCTCACGCCTCCAGCAAAATGTCCACATCTCCTAGCCAGTCATTTATCTGTTTTCTTCTTCATTGCCCATAATCTTAAACTGCTCATTGAATCCAACATACTATTTTTCATATGGGTTATCACCTCAATATTTGCTAGACCTTCTAATCAGGTCAGGCTTAACGAATAACTCTCAAGGAGGGAGACTCGTTTCTCCTGTAGGCTGAGATCATAACACTCCCCTCCCCTTATTTTTGAGAGTTATTCCAGTGGCAAAGCTCGGGATAATACATCAGCCACCACACTGTCTCGTTCTTCACCCGATATACTCTCTTAGGAGTCTACAATTAGTTCGTTGCTCCTTGCAACATCTGGCTCACAACTCGCCAGAAACATGATCTTCTCATAAACGATCTGACATCTCTGGCACCTCTTGGCTAGGCTGTCCTCCTTGGACGCCTGCACTCCATTGGTCCACTCTACTTATTGTTTCCACCCTCCGTTTCCTCGTCTTCCTCTCTTCACATCCAGAGTCAGACATCTACTGTCTGTACCTCCTCTGTCGTCTTCACACTTCCATCTACTGCCGTTATACTTTCGTCTCCTGTCATCATACTTCACTCCCTCGTCTTCACCGACGATTCTCCCTTTCGTCTCCTCATTTATCTGAGACCTCATCCTGTTCGACTCCCACCGAGTCCTCGGCTTTCCTCTATTCCTCCATGCTTGCATCATCATCCTCTTCCCACACTTCTCACCTCTATACCACTCCATTTCTTCTCCTTCAACTCTTCTTCGTTCCCTAAAAGTTTCTCCGAGCACTGTACTACATCCAACAGCACTCGACCGTACATGTCGCTCTACCTCTCCCAGAGTGCTCGTAAGCATCTCTCCACACACACTGTCTCTTCTCCTTTCATTTTCTCGGCTATTACTCTTCGTCACTATCTCTCCTCCACGTTTTCTGTGAAACATGTCAACTCTTGACATCTCAAACAACTTAACTCCACTATCCATATGCCTCTGTGCTCGTGGACCATTTGACGCTCTACTCTCGTCCTCGGTATGTCCACATCCTTCCTCATTCCTACTCAGCACAGTTGCATTCACCTTCCGACTCTTAATTTCAGCAGTCTGGGTCTACTCAGGTCCGCTCTCTTCACATGAGTCTTCTTCGGCTGGGCCGTCTTCACTTTTGACCTCACCGAGACTTCCTTTTCCTGGGCTGGACCTTCATCAAATAGCCATGCTATATCTACATCGATATCTTCCACCGGTTGAATCGACACTGTATCATCTTCTCCAGCGTCTTCCTTGTCGGCCACCTCTGCCTTCATCACTACCGAGACAGGGTTTTCAATGGCTTGGCGGTCTCCTGACTCATCTCCTCGGATGTCAGTCAGGTTCTCACTCTCAGGTGTTCCACCCGTGCCGAGGCCTTCTGGGAACTCCTCTGGCACAGTCTCCGCTATGACTCTTGTCAACACCTTTGTCCCGCACAAGTCATTTCCCAGGATCACTTGGACTCCTGGAATAGGTATGTCGGGGCACACCCCCAACATCACCTCTGCCGACACATATTCCGACCTTAGCTGGACAGTACAAACGGGCATGTCACTCTCAGACAATATCCCATATACTCTCATCTTACTCCTGCCAGCTAACCGTCGATCATTCCCAATCAGGCTTCTCGTAATCAAGCTCTGATTAGCTCCGGTATCTCTTAAGATACCAACTTCTACCTCAGGTTGGCCTCCTATACTGATCCAACCTTTGCTCATGAACGGCCTATACCTCTCGTTCACTAAGTTTGATCTCTGTGGTTTGTCTTGGAACACATTGGCATATTTACCTCGGGGGTCACACATGGCCAGGGTCACAACTCTCTTGCCCTGCCGAAAATCTCGCATCACATGACCCAATCCATTACATTGGTAACATCTCATCTGGGAGAAGTCTCTTTTATATGTACCAGAGTAGCTCTGACTCTGCCCACTCGTATTGGAGTTCCTCGGGCCAGACGTACTACTCGTACTCTGTGGAGCTTTACTGGACTCTTGATTCCCTGGATAACGATTAGTTTCTCGTTTAGCTCCTCCATCCTCACTTTCAGACGAAGTGCGCGACCTACTCTTTTGAGTTTTAGGGTACTTACTTTTATCTGCCCATTTATCAAAATTCTTCTCACCCCAGACTCTTCTGGGTCTTTCATAATTTCTTCCTCCCCAGACTCCATTGGATCTGCCATTGCTGCGTCTCGCCTCGCTTCTCACTCTGTTCTCCCTCAAGCTCTTGTACGCTTCAGTAATCATATCCGCCCTATCTGCGGCATCTTTCACCTCCTTTATCCCTGCTTCTTGGATCTTGAACTTTGTTTCGGGATGCATCATCTCCAAGAACTTCTCCATGACCATCAGTTGCTTCAGGTCAGCGTAAGATCCGACTCCAGCAGCCTCAATCCACTTCTGGAATCGTCTTTCCAGATCTCTTGCTGTCTCAGCAAACGTACATGCTCCAACTTTGATCATCTCTCTGAAGCGCTTCCTATAAGCTTCTGGGGTTAACTGAAACGAGCGCAATATGCTGCTCTTTACTGTGGCGTAATCCTGGCACTCATCCAGTGACAATTGGGTGTATGCCTCCCTGGCTGCACCGGTCAATCTTAACTGAACCAGCTGGGCCCATTCCTCCTGTGGCCACTCCTTGATACTGGCTACCTTTTCAAAGTGCTCGAAAAAGCTCTCTGCCTCTTCAGGAACAAACAAGGGAATGTCCTTCTCCCTAACCCTAACATCTGGTGGGTGTGATACCTGCGTGGTGCTCTCTGGCAATCCATGTTCAATCCTTTGCTCAGCCAAGGTTCTGTTCGCTTCTATCTGCAATTGTTTTGTTCTCTCTTTTTCTTTTTCGACCTCTAGTTTTGCTTTCTCTTTTTCGACCTCCAGTTTTGCTTTCTCTTTTTCTTTCTCTTGTTCCAACTCCAGTTCCCTTATTCTGGTTTTCTCTTTTTCTACTTCCAGCCTGGTTTTCTCTTTTTCCTTCTCGGCTTCATTTTTCATCTGGAGTTCTAATTTCATCTTTTCCAGCTGGAACTGTCTCTCCTCACGCTGCATCTGGAGCTCTAACTGGAATCTCTCCAAGCTCCTATTTCGGCTACTCCTGCTACTGCGGCTACTCTTGCTGCTCCTACTCGATCCCTGGGATCTCACGTCATCCTGCCCATCATCCTCCTTTCCACTTTCAGCTCCTTTTTGGGCTCCATGCTCTGCCGCTTCATTTTTGGCTCTTAACTGCCTCAGGATCTCACCCTTCATCCCAGCTACTTTAGATGCTTTCAACCTAATGCCACATTTTTCTGCTATTTGCTTCAATTGATCCCTCGTGCAACCTTCCAAGTCCTCAGGCTTGCCTGACTCCACAAACGCTTGCACCTTCTCCATCTTGTCCTGTGAGTCTTCCCAAGAGAGACAGTATACACCTGCGGTCACGCAGTTTATTTCAGCAAGGGTGTACAAATCCACTCTTGGACAGGGTGTGGGTGTGTCAGTTCACTATCCCGGACACAGGCCCCCAATTTATTATAATACTTTGGGTTGGTTGGTGTTGTCGTCGTTGATCCTTCTCTATGGACAACCCAACCCACAACTCGGTAGAGTGCTTATACTAGGAGATCACCCTTGGCGCTTCTGGCTCTTGGAGAGGGGCTCAACGTCACGCGTTTAGGGGATGCGGATCCAACACTTAGCCTCGTTGTCACGTGCACACACCCACTCGAGCCGCTGTGACTACCCACTCTCTCCTTACGAGATATGATCTCCTCAATCCCCTATGACTTACTAGTATTACCTCCTACCCTGTCCACAGCAGTGGTTCTTGGTTCTTTCTCTCTCTCTCTCTTCTTCTGTACTATTTCATGGGAAGCCTCACTAGGACAAGGACAAACACCAGCAAATCGGAATACATTTACTGGACAAAGCACATACACGATACATACACACATATAATAATCATGAATCCTATACTCTATAATATTACAATCGGGTTGCACCCCAACACCACCAGAACTCTACCATCAGCTTATCAAGTGGTATCCTATCTACTGGTTCACCACCTGACACTATCAACCTCCTCAAGTTGATCAAGTCTACATACACTGTTGCACCATCAGCAAGATAATATATATACATAGAAAATCAGCATTTGAATGCAATAACATATATCAGTATAAATGTTCATTGATACACAACAATGATCAATCAATCACTGTCAGTCCTGGAACGCATACATCTGTAGGTAATCCAGCCTACGACTGTAACTCTAAACTTCAGTATTAAACACTCCTTGACATCAGAATACCAACAATCACTCACCTCTCACTGCGTCTTGCACGCCACTGACAACCAAACACTATCAACTCCCTACAAGTAATCCACCAGTACTTCCCTTCCACCTCTGGAAGTTCACTACCCTAATATCTTTAGGTTCTTCCGGGCTTCACTACCAGGATCCTCTGCAGCTCCTCCAGGCTGCTATCATGAAGTTTCCTTGAGCAACTACGGTGCTTCACCCTTCTGCTAGGTTCCTCCACAGCTCTCTTGGCTGCTACACCATGAAGTTTTCTCGAGCAACTATGGTGCTTCACCACCTCTACAGAAGCACGTGACACTCCTCTTCACTGCTTCTCCTCACAGCTCGAGGTCCTCTCCTTCACTACCTTGGAGTCTCATCAACTACTCCCTCTGTGCTGGCTTCGAAGTCCTCAGCAACTTCTTCCCCAAAGACAAACCTGCAACCCATCAACACTCCAATAAAATGTTCCCCTTTAACACATAAACAAAAATATTCACACAATATGTTTGTCTCCAACCTCTATCTGTCCTCTATATACAGTGAGAGTGGACTCCCCCGTTTTGGGCGGGTCCATACTCCACCTCGCCTGGCGGCGGTCCTCACTCGCTGGGAGGGTCTTCCTCCGTCAGGAGCCAGGCTTCCTCAGTCGCCCGCCAGCACTCAGAGGGGATGGACGTCGCTCCGTGTTCCTCCCTCTCCACTCTCTTATTTCAGGCCTTCTGCCTTATTAAAACATGTCTAACTTATAAATAAACATCGCTACTGTCGCTGGGCACACGACCAACTACAAGCAATCACTATGAACTGGTGTATATCGTACTTACCACAGATCGTCTGGTCGAGGGCGCTTCTTCCTCTGACGAGGCTTGGTCAGGGCGCTCCACGGCCCACAATAATGCCTCCGGGCGGCTTAATATTCACTAATTATCGTCCACGACTTGAGACCACAACGTCCCCAGCTCGATTCCACAGCTGGTACGTCTGCACACTTCTCTTCTCTTCGAGATATTTCACTAGGGGTTCCCTTCTGATGGGAGCTCAACGGAGCGCGGCTTTTCCCCTGCGATGTCTGGCCTCAAGTGAGGTCAAAGCCCCTCCAGAAGTGAGCCTCACGCCTCCAGCAAAATGTCCACATCTCCTAGCCAGTCATTTATCTGTTTTCTTCTTCATTGCCCATAATCTTAAACTGCTCATTGAATCCAACATACTATTTTTCATATGGGTTATCACCTCAATATTTGCTAGACCTTCTAATCAGGTCAGGCTTGACGAATAACTCTCAAGGAGGGAGACTCGTTTCTCCTGTAGGCTGAGATCATAACAATATATATTTATTATATATATATAATATATATATAATATATATATATATTATATATATATAATATATATATAATATATATATAATATATATATATATATAATATATATATATATATATATATATATATATATATATATATATATATATATATATATATATATATATATATATATATATATATAAGGAAGTCACCGATAACCTGTCCAGTGAGCTCAACATTTGGTTTTTGGACGATGGTACTCTAGCCGGCTCCCCAGTCTCACTCTTGGACGACATAAGAATAATTCAGGAGCAAGGAGCAAGCCTAGGCCTCACCCTGAACCCTTCCAAGTGCGAAATAACCTCCACCAACCAGCACATAATTGAGCAAATAAAGGTTGTTTTGCCTGACATTCATACAACCAACCCTGAGGACAGCACACTCCTAGGTGCTCCTCTTGGAAGGAATGCCATCGACGGGGTCCTTGGTAAGAAGATCACTGACCTGAAGAGGATGAACGAGAGGATTGAAGACATCGATGCTCATGATGCACTTTACCTCATCACCAGATGCTTGTCCCTCCCCAGGCTGACCTACTTTCTAAGATGTTCGCCATCTTTCAACAATATTAAAATAGAAGAGTACGACAGCTTGATGAAATCAACACTAGAAAAAGCTCTCAATCTTTCCCTCAGCGACTTACAGTGGAAACAGGCCACCCTTCCTGTCAGACACGGGGGCCTTGGCGTGCGCACAGCAACACAAATTGCTGTACCAGTGTTCCTGTCCTCTTCAGTGGGGTCTGATAACTTGGTGAAGGAAATCCTACCTGAGCACCTAGTTCAACAGGCAGGGGTACATGATCCCACCTTTACAGACTGCACAACCAAATGGGTCTCTCTCGCAGGACCAGCACCCCAACCACCGCTTTTTGAAGCCCATAAGCAATCCAGCTGGGATCGCCCCATTGCCGACCAAGAAGCTGCGACTTTGCTAGAAGCTGTGACAAAACCACATGACACTGCCCGACTTAGAGCTGTAGCAGCTCCTCATGCAGGTGATTTCATATTAGCAACCCCAATGTCAGCAACAGGCACCCGTCTCTCACCGCAGGCCCTCCGAATTGCCGTGGCTCTCCGCCTCGCTGCCCCAATCCACACCGAATACAGGTGTATTTGTGGCGAGGCAGAGGCCGACAGATATGGACGGCATGGCCTTCTCTGCCAAAGGACAGGAGGATAGCATGCAAGACACGGTGAGGTCAGTGACATTATTAAGAGAAGCCTTACCACAGCCGGTTGTCCAGTAGAGAGAGAGCCCCGTTACCTAATGTCCCGCAACTCTGATGAGCCTGTCGGTCGCCCAGACGGAATCACGGTGAACCCCTGGAAGAATGGTAGACAGTTGGTGTGGGAATACATTTGCGTTTCAACTGTAGCCAATACCTATGTTGACTTCAGTGCTACACAAGCAGGAGGAGCTGCCAATCACCGGGAAGCGGCCAAGTCACGTAAATACAGAGACCTTGAGCACCACTACAGTTTTGTCCCCATTGCCTCAGAGACACTTGGTGCCTGGGGTAAAAGTGCTGCTAGCTTTTTGAAGGAGTTGGGGTCTAAGCTAATCGGAACAACTAGAGACCCTAGAGCTGCCAGTTTTCTTTTTCAGCGCCTTAGTGTGGCAATCCAGAGAGGAAATGCTCACTGCATCCATGGTTCCTGCCCGCCATCTGAGGAGCTGGAGGAGCTGTTCAACTTGTGACAAGCAGGCTTGTACCCTGCATGTAATCAATATTGTAACTTTTTTGTGTAATGACATTTTCAAATAAAGTTAGATAAATATACACACATACCAAAAGAATATGGTTGGTAGGAGAAGAAAATATCAAAGTGTTCAGTGAGGATCCACAAGGTCTTCTCTGAGTACTCTTTATTTTCTTCTCCGAGGCTATGGGTCCCTACACTTGCACCAGAGGTTGTACCCCTTCTAGGTTTAAAATATATATATATATATATATATATATATATATATATATATATATATATATATATATATATATATATATATATATATATATATATATATATATATATATATATATATATATATATATGTCGTACCTAGTAGCCAGAACGCACTTCTCAGCCTACTATGCAAGGCCCGATTTGCCTAATAAGCCAAGTTTTCCTGAATTAATATATTTTCTCTAATTTTTTTCTTATGAAATGATAAAGCTACCCATTTCATTATGTATGAGGGCAATTTTTTTTTATTGGAGTTAAAATTAACGTAGATATATGACCGAACCTAACCAACCCTACCTAACCTAACCTAACCTATCCTTATAGGTTAGGTTAGGTTATGTAGCCGAAAAACTTATGTTAGGTTAGGTTAGGTAGTTAGGTAGTTAGGTTAGTTTTCATGAAATAATTGTTTTTCGACTACCTAACCTACCTAACCTAACCTAACCTATCCTTATAGGTTAGGTTAGGTTATGTAGCCGAAAAACTTATGTTAGGTTAGGTTAGGTAGGTTAGGTAGTCGAAAAACAATTATTTCATGAAAACTTGGCTTATTAGGCAAATCGGGCCTTGCATAGTAGGCTGAGAAGTGCGTTCTGGCTACTAGGTACGACATATATATATATATATATATATATATATATATATATATATATATATATATAATGTTCATTTTTTGTATAAAATCTGATATGTAATTGTATAACCTTGCATAATAAAGTGTACACCATGAAAAAGGGAGAAGGAAATAGGAGAAGCGAACAGTCATACGTATTCAGATTTAAATGGTAAGTTTTTCCCTTCCCTTGTGTTCCTTTCTTTGAGGCTGTGGGTCCCTATAATTGCACCAGGGGAGCTACCCCCAATACACACACACACAGACAGACACACACACACACACACACACACACACACACACACACACACACACACACACATATATATATATATATATATAATATATATATAAATATATATATATATATATATATATATATATATATATATATATATATATATATATATATATATAATATATATATATATATATATATATATATATATATATATATATATATATATATATATATATATATATATATATATATATATATTATTAAATATGACCGAAAAAGTAAGATTAATAATTCTAACACGAATTTTCTCAATCTTTCGTACATTACGCTTCACTGTTGGAGGTAAATCAAAAATCACTTCTCCAAAATTCATTTTTATTTCTAGTCTGACGCGACACGGGCGCGTTTCGTAAAACTTATTGCATTTTCAAAGACTTCACAAATACACAACTGATTAGAACGTATCTCTGATTTTATATCTACATTTGAGTGAGGTGGGAAGGGTGATGTGGCATTAACACAAGACAGAACAGGAGGGGATATTAATAGGGTATTAAAAGTATCAACACAAGACAGAACAGAAACAATGGGTATTGAATAGAAGTGTTTGTAGAAAGCCTATTGGTCCATATTTCTTGATGCTTCTATATTGGAGCGGAGTCTTGAGGTGGGTAGAATATAGTTGTGCAATAATTGGCTGTTGATTGCTGGTGTTGACTTCTTGATGTGTAGTGCCTCGCAAACGTCAAGCCGCCTGCTATCGCTGTATCTATCGATGATTTCTGTGTTGTTTACTAGGATTTCTCTGGCGATGGTTTGGTTATGGGAAGAGATTATATGTTCCTTAATGGAGCCCTGTTGCTTATGCATCGTTAAACGCCTAGAAAGAGATGTTGTTGTCTTGCCTATATACTGGGTTTTTTGGAGCTTACAGTCCCCAAGTGGGCATTTGAAGGCATAGACGACATTAGTCTCTTTTAAAGCGTTCTGTTTCGTGTCTGGAGAGTTTCTCATGAGTAGGCTGGCCGTTTTTCTGGTTTTATAGTAAATCGTCAGTTGTATCCTCTGATTTTTGTCTGTAGGGATAACGTTTCTATTAACAATATCTTTCAGGACCCTTTCCTCCGTTTTATGAGCTGTGGAAAAGAAGTTCCTGTAAAATAGTCTAATAGGGGGTATAGGTGTTGTGTTAGTTGTCTCTTCAGAGGTTGCATGGCTTTTCACTTTCCTTCTTATGATGTCTTCGATGAAACCATTGGAGAAGCCGTTATTGACTAGGACCTGCCTTACCCTACAGAGTTCTTCGTCGACTTGCTTCCATTCTGAGCTGTGGCTGAGAGCACGGTCGACGTATGCGTTAACAACACTCCTCTTGTACCTGTCAGGGCAGTCGCTGTTGGCATTTAGGCACATTCCTATGTTTGTTTCCTTAGTGTAGACTGCAGTGTGGAAACCTCCGCCCTTTTCCATGACTGTTACATCTAGAAAAGGCAGCTTCCCATCCTTTTCCGTCTCGTAAGTGAAACGCAGCACGGAACTCTGAGGTTTCGTGCTGCGTGTTCGTTTCGTTTCGTGTTCCGTGTTCCGGAACACGGAACACGGAGGTTTCCACACTGCAGTCTACACTAAGGAAACAAACATAGGAATGTGCCTAAATGCCAACAGCGACTGCCCTGACAGGTACAAGAGGAGTGTTGTTAACGCATACGTCGACTGTGCTCTCAGCCACAGCTCAGAATGGAAGCAAGTCGACGAAGAACTCTGTAGGGTAAGGCAAGTCCTAGTCAATAACGGCTTCTCCAATGGTTTCATCGAAGACATCATAAGAAGGAAAGTGAAAAGCCATGCAACCTCTGAAGAGACAACTAACACAACACCTATACCCCCTATTAGACTATTTTACAGGAACTTCTTTTCCACAGCTCATAAAACGGAGGAAAGGGTCCTGAAAGATATTGTTAATAGAAACGTTATCCCCACAGACAAAAATCAGAGGATACAACTGACGATTTACTATAAAACCAGAAAAACGGCCAGCCTACTCATGAGAAACTCTTCAGACACGAAACAGAACGCTTTAAAAGAGACTAATGTCGTCTATGCCTTTAAATGCCCACTTGGGGACTGTAAGCTCCAAAAAACCCAGTATATAGGCAAGACAACAACATCTCTTTCTAGGCGTTTAACGATGCATAAGCAACAGGGCTCCATTAAGGAACATATAATCTCTTCCCATAACCAAACCATCGCCAGAGAAATCCTAGTAAACAACACAGAAATCATCGATAGATACAGCGATAGCAGGCGGCTTGACGTTTGCGAGGCACTACACATCAAGAAGTCAACACCAGCAATCAACAGCCAATTATTGCACAACTATATTCTACCCACCTCAAGACTCCGCTCCAATATAGAAGCATCAAGAAATATGGACCAATAGGCTTTCTACAAACACTTCTATTCAATACCCATTGTTTCTGTTCTGTCTTGTGTTGATACTTTTAATACCCTATTAATATCCCCTCCTGTTCTGTCTTGTGTTAATGCCACATCACCCTTCCCACCTCACTCAAATGTAGATATAAAATCAGAGATACGTTCTAATCAGTTGTGTATTTGTGAAGTCTTTAAAAATGTAATAAGTTTTACGAAACGCGCCCGTGTCGCGTCAGACTAGAAATAAATATGAATTTTGGGGAAGTGTTTTTTGATTTACCTCCAACAGTGAAGCGTAATGTACGAAAGATTGAGAAAATTCGTGTTAGAATTATTAATCTTACTTTTTCGGTCATATTTAATAATATATGTCTACAGGAAAGACTGCTACCAAAATATACTAATATTAAAGTGCACGACCCAGCAGCAAGGAATCAAGCCTTCACGATAAAATATCGCCAGGATCTGATTCGTGATCAGATATACAAGGCAGAGAATGAAATCAAAGACAACAAAACGCAACTACTTCATGCTACAAACGAGTGGAGAAATAGCAACATCGACCATAGTATCCGTACCCGCATTGAACAACACCTCGACATCCTCACAGACCAACATCACCTCAGCACTGAAACAAGGATTATCAAGAAACTAACAACATTATATGGAGGACCTATGGCAATTCCACGACCAAGAGATGGCTTCCTGAACCTTGCAGGAATTAACCTCACTGAGGACCAAGTCACTCTCCTAAATCTGGGCATAAACTGTCATGTTATGTCCAGACCGAGTGAAATGGCCCCGAAAGTAGAGTTGGAAATTCTGTTGGACGACATATTCGACCTCGTGCCACAAAGAAGGTCACTACCAAAGATACCTTACAAGCAGAACTTATTGCAGAAGGAGGAAAGAATCGAGGCAACTACAGAAGCACCATACTGTCCCCCGAGCTTAAAGCGGCAGCTAAAAGCCTTCGTGAGAACAAGGAGATAGTTGTCAGGAGAGGTGACAAGTCGCCAATATATGTCATTCTTAAAAAAGACGAATATCTGGCGAAAATGAACATCATACTCTCTGACCAAACTAAGTTCCAAAGGGTAACGAAGGACACTACAGCCGAATTAAAAGCAAAGGTCAACAAACTGATCGAAACTGTAAACGCCAAGAAATCCGGACTCCACCTGCCAAAGATCATTGGGGAATATAAACCTGGATATGCATATGGAAATGTCAAGACGCACAAGCCTGGAAACCCACTTCGGCCAATCATTAGCCAGATACCCACACCCACGTACAGACTGGCAAAGCGACTCAACGGCCTGCTGACTCCTTATGTTCCTTGCGCCTTCAGCCTGAAGTCTCCAAAGGAATTTGTGGACTTACTGCGGGGCACACGGGCCACAGGGATAAGAGCCTCGTTGGACGTAGAATCGCTGTTTACCAACGTACCTGTGGACGAGACAATCGGAATGATAGCCGACAGAGTGTATCGTGATCCAGCCTGTACTCCTCTTGACATGCCAGAAAGTATTCTGAGGAAACTACTCCAAGCTTGTACTAAAGAGGCACCCTTCTTGAGCCCGGATGGGCACATGTATAAGCAAGTAGATGGGGTCGCCATGGGTTCTCCCCTAGGTGTCCTGTTTGCAAACTTCTACATGGGTACCATCGAGCAAAAAGTCTTAGTCGACATGAACTTGAAACCGGCCATATACTGCAGGTATGTTGACGACATTTTTACACAGGTACCTGATGTCAGACATCTGCAGAAGCTGAAGGAGGCATTTGAGCAGAGTTCCGTGCTGCGTTTCACTTACGAGACGGAAAAGGATGGGAAGCTGCCTTTTCTAGATGTAACAGTCATGGAAAAGGGCGGAGGTTTCCACACTGCAGTCTACACTAAGGAAACAAACATAGGAATGTGCCTAAATGCCAACAGCGACTGCCCTGACAGGTACAAGAGGAGTGTTGTTAACGCATACGTCGACCGTGCTCTCAGCCACAGCTCAGAATGGAAGCAAGTCGACGAAGAACTCTGTAGGGTAAGGCAGGTCCTAGTCAATAACGGCTTCTCCAATGGTTTCATCGAAGACATCATAAGAAGGAAAGTGAAAAGCCATGCAACCTCTGAAGAGACAACTAACACAACACCTATACACCCTATTAGACTATTTTACAGGAACTTCTTTTCCACAGCTCATAAAACGGAGGAAAGGGTCCTGAAAGATATTGTTAATAGAAACGTTATCCCTACAGACAAAAATCAGAGGATACAACTGACGATTTACTATAAAACCAGAAAAACGGCCAGCCTACTCATGAGAAACTCTCCAGACACGAAACAGAACGCTTTAAAAGAGACTAATGTCGTCTATGCCTTCAAATGCCCACTTGGGGACTGTAAGCTCCAAAAAACCCAGTATATAGGCAAGACAACAACATCTCTTTCTAGGCGTTTAACGATGCATAAGCAACAGGGCTCCATTAAGGAACATATAATCTCTTCCCATAACCAAACCATCGCCAGAGAAATCCTAGTAAACAACACAGAAATCATCGATAGATACAGCGATAGCAGGCGGCTTGACGTTTGCGAGGCACTACACATCAAGAAGTCAACACCAGCAATCAACAGCCAATTATTGCACAACTATATTCTACCCACCTCAAGACTCCGCTCCAATATAGAAGCATCAAGAAATATGGACCAATAGGCTTTCTACAAACACTTCTATTCAATACCCATTGTTTCTGTTCTGTCTTGTGTTGATACTTTTAATACCCTATTAATATCCCCTCCTGTTCTGTCTTGTGTTAATGCCACATCACCCTTCCCACCTCACTCAAATGTAGATATAAAATCAGAGATACGTTCTAATCAGTTGTGTATTTGTGAAGTCTTTGAAAATGTAATAAGTTTTACGAAACGCGCCCGTGTCGCGTCAGACTAGAAATAAAAATGAATTTTGGAGAAGTGATTTTTTATTTACCTCCAACAGTGAAGCGTAATGTACGAAAGATTGAGAAAATTCGTGTTAGAATTATTAATCTTACTTTTTCGGTCATATTTAATAATATATGTCTACAGGAAAGACTGCTACCAAAATATACTAATATATATATATATATATATATATATATATATATATATATATATATATATATATATATATATATATATATATATATATATATATATATATATATATATATAAGAAAAAAGTAAGATTAATAATTCTAACACGAATTTTCTCAATATTTCTTATGTTACTTTTTACTTTTTTTACCCACTTCAAGACTCCGCACCAATATAGAAGCATCAAGAAATATGGGACAATAGGCCATTTGCAGTTACTTTCATTCTATACCCATTGCACCGTGTTCTGTCTAGTGTTGAAAGTTTGCTCTGTCTTGTTTTGAAAGTTTTGTTCACCTCATCCAATACTGTTGTAACATATCACCTCACCCAAATGCGAGTATATAAGACGAAAGCTATTTAAATGATAGCATAGTAAAACTCTGTTTAGTGTTTGCTGGTTATAGTTGTGTGTGTGAAAACTAAAGTCTTTGAAAATGTAATAAGTTATTAGAAACCGCGTTCAAGTGTCACGTCAGACTAGAAATAAAAATGAATTTTTAGGCCACCAAATTTTTCATGCCACCTCCTTGCAAGTTGACGAGGCTTTTCTTGCTGTTCGTCAACAGCAAAGCTTTCTGTCCTCTTCTCTTCCCAGTGATCTATGCAATATCATTTTTCCAATTGCATTTGACACTGCTCACGTCTCCTCTTCCCACCACTCCTCCACACTACACAACAAACTTCAACGCCTGATCTCCAACAGTCCTTGGGCCAAATACTCTCTCTCTGACTGTGTTACCAACCTTTCGTCCTACTCTCTTTCTAAGCACCAGCAAGAACTTCTTGGTCTTGGTCTGTCTTTTGCTACTTCCCCTGGCCCACGCTGTGGCATTGATCTCATTAGTTCCTTTGACAGGTTTGTCAATTCTAACTCTAGTACTCTTTCGGACCTGTCTGCCTTTAGAGGGGCCCTTATCCCCGTTCTTGACAGCTTGTTTTCTAAAAATAACCACCTTCCTCGTCGCTTCCAGCTTGCCCTTGCCTCCCTAAAATCTAACAACTCTATTCTTATCCTTCCTTCCGACAAAGGCAATTCGGTGGTTGTCCTTGACCGTGAGGACTACCTCCGAAAAGCAGACGTCTTGCTCTCTGATTCTCGCTCTTATGCTCCTCTGACTTCTAACTTCTATATATATATATATATATATATATATATATATATATATATATATATATATATATATATATATATATATATATATATATATATATATATATATATATGTCGTACCTAATAGCCAGAACGCACTTCTCAGCCTACTATGCAAGGCCCGATTTGCCTAATAAGCCAAGTTTTCATGAAATAATTGTTTTTCGACTACCTAACCTACCTAACCTAACCTAACCTAACATTTTCGGTTACCTAACCTATAAAGATAGGTTAGGTTAGGTTAGGTAGGGCTGGTTAGGTTCGGTCATATATCTACGTTAATTTTAACTCCAATAAAAAAAAATTGACCTCGTACATAATGAAATGGGTAGCTTTATCATTTCATAAGAAAAAAATTAGAGAAAATATAATATTTCAGGAAAACTTGGCTTATTAGGCAAATCGGGCCTTGCATAGTAGGCCGAGAAGTGCGTTCTGGCTACTAGGTACGACATATATATATATATATATATATATATATATATATATATATATATATATATATATATATATATATATATATATATATATATATATATATGAACCATGGAGGTTCCAAACATTGTGCAAATTGTATAAATAAGTGTAATACATTCTATAGTAATTCACTTTTTTCTTCACCTTGAAATAACGAAAATGAGTTTTGGAGAACTCCATCTTCAGCTAAGCCCTGATGCTAGAAAAATAGTTAGAGGGATAGAAGCCCTAAATTAGAAGATAGTAAATACAGAATATGCGGTCATATTCAAGGAGACATATATATATATATATATATATATATATATATATATATATATATATATATATATATATATATATATATATATATATATATATATATATATATGTCTCCTTGAATATGACCGCATATTCTGTATTTACTATCTTCTAATTTAGGGCTTCTATCCCTCTAACTATTTTTCTAGCATCAGGGCTTAGCTGAAGATGGAGTTCTCCAAAACTCATTTTCGTTATTTCAAGGTGAAGAAAAAAGTGAATTACTATAGAATGTATTACACTTATTTATACAATTTGCACAATGTTTGGAACCTCCATGGTTCATTCTCAAGTAATTATCAAAAGAAGGCACCAAACCGGGAAGGCTATGTAGCACCATCAAATAAGCAAAATAATCAGAGGGCGCTAAATATCACCAAGGATGCCAATACGAGAACAAAAACGCATAAGGCGAACGATATCAAAAGTATCCGAGTCACCAAGAATTCTATCGAGGGACAGGTGACCGCGAGGGGCGGTCGGAAAGCAAGACACACGCTCGTCCTGGAAGTCAGGACATTCAAGAAGGACATGCACGACCGTAAGAGGGACAATGCAACTAGGGCAATAAGGAGCAGGGCGGCGCTCCATCAAGTGACCATGGGTTAAGCGAGTATGGCCAATACGCAACCTCGCCAGAGCTGTTTCCCACCGCCGATTACGGTGGAAGGAGGACGGCCACGAGGAAACACAACATTTAAGAGTACGCAGCTTGTTACCAGTAACAGACAACCAAGAAGCCTGCCAACGGGTAAGGACTGAGGAATGGATAACCGGGTAAAAGTCGGAATACGGAATGCCTTTACGAGAGATGGGACAAGAGCGGACAGCTTCCTGAGCGGCAGCATCCGCACGCTCATTTAAAGACACACCAATATGGCTGGGAACCCAACAAAACTCAACCGACTTAAATTTACTGTGAACGAGAAACAGCCAATGCTGGATCTCGACAACTACTGGATGAACCGGATTAAAGGACCCGAGAGCCATGAGGGCACTACGAGAGTCAACAACAACCACAAAGGAAGACTGACAACGAGAAAGCAGGAGACGAAGAGCATAGAGAATAGCATAAAGTTCCGCTGTAAAGATGCTAGTCTCCGGAGGCAAGCGACACATATAAGTGCGATCAGGAAAAACAACAGAGTAGCCAACACCGTCTGCTGACTTAGACCCATCGGTGAAGACAGAAACGGAGCGGGAGTGAGAAGAAAAGTGCTCGAGGAAAAGGCGTTTTAGAACCGTAGGAGGGGTAAAAGCTTTAGTGATACGGGTCAAGGAAGTACAAAACCGCGGAAGAGGGACCCTCCACGGGGGCAAAGAAGGAACAACACGAGGAGAAACATCAGAAATACGAACGGAGAGAGAATCCTGTAGGCGAGATAACCGGACAGAAAGAGGGAGGTGGTGAAGAGGAACAGGAACCGCAGGAGGGGTAAAAGTTAAAGCACGACAGAGGCGAGAGGAAGGATGTTGCAAGGACCGCGCAAGATAGCGAAGACAGTAGCGATCACGGCGGTCCTGGAGAGACAGGAAGCCAGTGTCAACATATAAGCTAAGGATGGGAGTCGAACGAAAGGCACCAGAACTGAGGCGCAACCCAGTATGGTGCAAAGCATCAAGACGGCGAAGAGTAGAAGGAGAAGCAGACGAGTAAGCAGGGCAACCATAATCGAGCTTAGACAGGACGAGAGAGGAATGTAAAGCAAGGAGAGTGCGCCTATCTGCCCCCCAAGAAGTATGGGACAAGACCCGAAGGAGGGTAAGGGCCTTAGAGCACTCAACACGGAGGTAAGAGATATGGGGAGACCAAGACAAACGAGTGTCAAGGAATAACCCCAAAAGCTTCGCGGAATCTTTGTATTCAAGGGGATGACCATAAAGTGACAAAGAGGGACGAAGAACAACCCGTTTCCGCGTAAAAGTCATGGCACAAGTCTTAGAAGTAGAGAACTTGAAGCCATGACCTGTGGCCCAAGACGACACGGCATCAATTGCAAGTTGAAGCCGGCGTTGAAGGAGAGGCGAATCAACACCCTGACAACAAAGGGTAAGATCATCGACATAGAGAGCGGAGAAGACACCAGAAGGAAGAGAGGAAAGAAGACCATTGAGGGCAACAAGAAAAAGAGTAGTGCTCAGAACACTACCCTGGGGCACACCTTCGTATTGCTGAAAAGAGGGAGAGAGAGCGGTACCAAGGCGCACCCGAAAGGATCGACGAGAGAGGAAGCTGCGGAGAAAGAGAGGGAGATGACTACGAAGGCCAAAAGAATGAAGTTGAGATAGGATATGATAACGCCAAGTGGTGTCGTAAGCCTTTTCTAGGTCAAAAAGGACGGCAACAACGGAGGTCTTCGCAGCAAAAGCAGTACGAATATAGACCTCCAAGTTCACCAGGACATCTGTCGTGCTGCGGCACTTGCGGAAACCAAATTGAGAAGGGGAGAGGAGGTGATGGTGTTCCAGGAACCACATCAGACGAACGTTAACCATACGTTCAAAGAGTTTGCAGACACAACTTGTGAGAGCAATAGGGCGAAAGTCCTTAGGGGAAGTACCCAGAGACCCCGGTTTGCGAACAGGGAGGACAACGGCATCGAGCCAGTCCTCAGGGACTGACGACGACTCCCAGATCCGATTATACAGACTCAGTAAATACTGAGACGTGCTCGGAGGGAGATGGCGAAGCATCTCATAATGAATACCATCGGAGCCCGCCGCCGTAGAACCGCAGAGGGCCAGGGCAGAACGAAGTTCAGAGAGAGAGAAGGGATCATTATAGGGAATCTGAAGATGAGTGCAGAAATCTAAAGGACGAGACTCAAGGACAGGTTTACGAAGAAGGAAAGATTGGGGAAGATGAAGACCAGAGCTAACAGAAGAAAAGTGGGAACCCAGTTCGGAAGCGACCTGCAACGGGTCCGCCACAAGAGTATCATGGAGGTGAAGGACCGGTGAAACATCGGGAACGAACTCACCCGCTATCTTGCGGATACGCTTCCAGATCTGGGCCAGAGGGGTCTCGGACGTAATTGTTGAGACATAAGATGCCCAACATTCACGTTTAGCCGTACGGATGGCCTTACGGGCCACCGCACTCGCTTTCCGAAAGAAAAGAAAAGAATCGGTCGTCTACCTACGGCGGTGCCTCTTCCAGGCTGCACGCTTACAGCGGACAATTGGCTTGTTATGTTGAACAGTGTCTTCTGTGTTGGCATCGTTATGTTCTGGTCTTGTCCTTAATCTCATGGTGGGTAGAGTAAATAGTTCCGTGATTTGGGTGTTCATGGTAGGTTGTTCTTTTCTTATGTGAATTGCTTAAAGAATTTGTAATCTTCTTGCATCTTGGGTTTTTTCTATTATACAGGTATTTTTGTTCAACATTTCTCTTGTTAGGGTGATGTCATGGGATTGTCTCATGTGATTCCTGGGGGCACCGGATTGAAGATGACATGTCAAACGCCTCGTGAGCTTGGTCGACGTCATACCTATGTACTTAGATTGAAGGTTACATCCTTCGTGGGGGCACGTATACATGTATACAACGCTTGACTGCTGTAGAGGGTTCTCCGTCGGTTTCGGGCTGTTTTTGATAAGGAGTTCGGAAGTCTTCTTGGTTTTGTAGAATATTATCAGGTCTATGTTTTGGTTAGGAGTAATGCTTTTTACTCCTTTACAGATTATTTCTTTCATTATTCCTTCCTCTTTTTTATGTTCACTGTGCATGGTTGATTTGTAATATAATTTTATTGGAGGTATTGTGGTTTCTGTTCTAGGTTCAGGATTATACCATCGGACCAAGTATATTCTTATAGCAGCGTTTATTTCCGTGTTCCTATATCCGTTGTTCACCGATACCTGTGTTATTCTTTCGAATGGAGCAACTCACGTTGCTCCATTCGGAGCAGTGGGTAAGCGCTCGACGAATATAAGCATAAGAGAACACTGGCTTTGTATCTTTGGGGGCACTCACTTCTACCGTTCAGGCATAATCCTATGTTGGTAGGCTTAGTATATACGTTGGTGCTTAAAGAGGTTCCTGTTTTTGTTATTAGTACATTCAAGACCGCCAGACTGTTATTTTCACTATTTTCATGTGTAAATCGGAGTACTGACTCTCTAGATAAGTAAGTAAGTAATTATCAAAAGAAGGCACCAAACCGGGAAGGCTATGTAGCACCATCAAATGCGCAATATGATCAGAGGGCGCTAAATATCACCAAGGATGCCAATAGGAGAACAAAAACGCATAAGGCGAACGATATCAAAAGTGTCCGAGTCACCAAGAATTCTACTGAGGGACAGGTGACCGCGAGGGGCGGTCGGAAAGCAAGACACACGCTCGTCCTGGAAGTCAGGACATTGAAGAAGGACATGCACGACCGTAAGAGGGACAATAAGGAGCAGGGCGGCGCTCCATCAAGTGACCATGGGTTAAGCGAGTATGGCCAATACGCAACCTCGCCAGAGCTGTTTCCCACCGCCGGTTACGGTGGAAGGAGGACGGCCACAAGGAAACACAACATTTAAGAGTACGTAGTTTGTTACCAGTAACAGACAACCAAGAAGCCTGCCAACGGGTAAGGACGGAGGAATGGATAACCGGGTAAAAGTCGGAATACGGAATGCCTTTACGAGAGA
This sequence comes from Procambarus clarkii, assembly GCF_040958095.1. Taxonomy (NCBI): domain Eukaryota; kingdom Metazoa; phylum Arthropoda; class Malacostraca; order Decapoda; family Cambaridae; genus Procambarus; species Procambarus clarkii. Next base: position 11,492,087 of record NC_091160.1, on the reverse strand, counting down.
TGGGACAAGAGCGGACAGCTTCCTTGGCAGCAACATCCGCACGCTCATTTAAAGACACCAATATGGCTGGGAACACAGCAAAACTCAACCGACTTAAATTTACTGTCAACAAGAAACAGCCAATGCTGGATCTCGACAACTACTGGATGAACCGGATTAAAGGACCCGAGAGCCATAAGGGCACTACGAGAGTCAACAACAACTACAAAGGAAGACTGACAACGAGAAAGTAGGAGACGAAGAGCATAGAGAATAGCATAAAGCTCCGCTGTAAAGATGCTAGTCTCCGGAGGCAAGCGACACATATAAGTGCGATCAGGAAAAACAACAGAGTAGCCAACACCGTCCGCAGACTTAGACCAATCGATGAAGACAGAAACGGAGCGGGAGTGAGAAGAAAAGTGCTCAAGGAAAAGGCGTTTTAGAACCGCAGGAGGGGTAAAAGCTTTAGTGATACGGGTGAAGGATGTACAAAACCGCGGAAGAGGGACTCTCCACGGGGGCAAAGAAGGAACAACACGAGGAGAAACATTAGAAATACGAACGGAAAGAGAGTCCTGTAGGCGAGATAACCGGACAGAAAGAGGGAGGTGGTGAAGAGGAACAGGAACCGCAGGAGGGGTAAAAGTTAAAGCACGACAGAGGCGAGAGGAAGGATGTTGGAAGGACCGCGCAAGATAGCGAAGACAGTAGCGATCACGGCGGTCTTGGAGAGACAGGAAGCCAGTGTCAACATACAAGCTAAGGACGGGAGTCGAACGAAAGGCACCAGAACTGAGGCGCAACCCAGTATGGTGCAAAGCATCAAGACGGCGAAGAGTAGAAGGAGAAGCAGACGAGTAAGCAGGGCAACCATAATCGAGCTTAGATAGGACGAGAGAGGAATGTAAAGCAAGGAGAGTGCGCCTATCTGCCCCCCAAGAAGTATGGGACAAGACCCGAAGGAGGGTAAGGGCCTTAGAGCACTTAACACGGAGGTAAGAGATATGGGGTAACCAAGACAATCGAGTGTCAAGGAATAACCCCAAAAGCTTCGCGGAATCTTTGTACTCAAGGGGATGACCATAAAGCGACAAAGAGGGACGAAGAACGACCCGTTTCCGCGTAAAAGTCATGGCACAAGTCTTAGAAGTAGAGAATTTGAAGCCATGATCGGTGGCCCAAGACGACACGGCATCAATTGCAAGTTGAAACCGGCGCTGAAGGAGAAGCGAATCATCACCCTGACAGCAAAGGGTAAGATCATCGACATAGAGAGCGGAGAAGACACCTGAAGGAAGAGAGGAAAGAAGACCATTGAGGGCAACCAGAAAAAGAGTAGTGCTCAGAACACTACCCAAGGGGCACACCTTCGTATTGCTGAAAAGAGGCAGAGAGAGCGGTACCAAGGCGCACCCGAAAGGAACGACGAGAGAGGAAGCTGCGGAGAAAGAGAGGGAGACGACCACGAAGGCCAAAAGAATGAAGTTGAGATAGAATATGATACTGCCAAGTGGTGTCGTAAGCCTTTTCCAGGTCAAAAAGGACGGCAACAACGGAGGTCTTCGCAGCAAAAGCAGTACGAATATAGACCTCCAAGTTCACCAGGACATCTGTCGTGCTGCGGCACTTGCGGAAACCAAATTGAGACGGGGAGAGGAGGTGATGGTGTTCCAGGAACCACATCAGACGAACGTTAACCATACGTTCAAAGAGTTTGCAGACACAACTTGTGAGGGCAATAGGGCGAAAGTCCTTAGGGGAAGTACCCAGAGACCCCGGTTTGCGAACAGGAAGGACAACGGCATCGAGCCAGTCCTCAGGGACTGACGACGACTCCCAGATCCGATTATACAGACTCAGTAAATACTGAGACGTGCACGGAGGGAGATGGCGAAGCATCTCATAATGAATACCATCGGAGCCCGCCGCCGTAGAACCGCAGAGGGCCAGGGTAGAACGAAGTTCAGAGAGAGAGAAGGGATAGGGAAGCTGAAGACGAGTGCAGAAATCTAAAGGACGAGACTCAAGGACAGGTTTACGAAGAAGGAAAGATTGGGGAAGATGAAGACCAGAGCTAACAGAAGAAAAGTGGAAACCCAGCAACGGGTCCGCCACAAGAGTATCATGGAGGTGAAGGACCGGTGAAACATCGGGAACGAACTTACTCGCTATCTTGCGGATACGCTTCCAGATCTGGGTCAGAGGAGTTTCGGACGTAATTGTTGAGACATAAGATGCCCAACATTTACGTTTAGCCGTACGGATGGTCCTACGGGCCACCACACTCGCTTTCCGAAAGAAAAGAAAAGAATCGGTCGTCTGCCTACGGCGGTGCCTCTTCCAGGCTGCACGCTTACAGTGGACAGCCCGAGCACAGTCCGCATTCCACCAGGGAACGCACTTCCGAGGACCCCGAGAGGAAGAGCGAGGAATAGAGCGGAGGGCAGCGTTGAAGACAGTGTCATGAAAAAGGAGGAGAGCGCGAGAAAGAGGCAGAAGGGAGAGGTCAGAGAGAGCAGCACTGAGGGTAAATAGGGTCCAGTCCGCCTTAGCAAACTGCCACCTAGGGAAAGAGAGGGAAGGGCGAAAAGAGAAAAAGGAAACAAGGATGGGGAAATGATCACTTCCATGGAGGTCATCAAGAACCTGCCACGTAAAATCTAAGTAAAGAGAAGAAGAGCAGAGAGAAAGATCAAGACAAGAAAGGGTGCGAGTCCGAGAGTTCAAATGAGTGAGCTCACCAGAATTCAGAAGAGACAGGGAAGAAGAGAGGAGAAACGGCTCAAGAAGGCGACCCCGGGTATTCGTCAGAACGTCACCCCAAAGAGAATGACGACAATTGAAGTCACCCAGCAGGAGCACAGGCTCCGGCAAGGAGTCTAGGAGGTGTTGCAAATCAGGAAGAGAAAGCGGGACACTCGGGGGGGGGGATAAATGGAACAAACTGTGTACCATTTCCCCACAAAGATACGAGCAGCAGAACAATGGAGAGGCGAAGGAAAAAGTAAAGGAACAAAGGGAACATCAGCACGAATCAAGAGAGCAGAAGAATTAGAAGCCCCAGCAACAGCTGGGGGGGGGGGTAAAGAAAGGAATAGCCACGAAAACGACCAGGACGAGCACCAAGCATCGGCTCCTGGAGACAGACACAAAGGGGCGAAAACCATGAAATCAGAAGTTGGAGTTCGAGGAAATTGGCGTAATAACCTCGAACGTTCCATTGAAGAATGGACAACGACGAGAAGAGAAAGGACAAAAACAGAGAACAAGGAAGAAACAAATTCGAAGGAGCAACAGAGCACGTTAAAGAATATCAGGGTCGGGTTCAGGGTCAGCAAAGTCAGGGTTAGGGGGCATGGGTAAACTGAGCAAAGACGGAGGGAAGGAAACGGGAGAACAGATCAGAGGTGGTCGGGCGGGGTCCGGAGGAGGAGGAGACAATGGAGAGGAGCAGTCAAGGACAGCAGCAGGAAGAGGGGGAGTAGAAAGAGGGAAGCGCACCCCAGCAAGAGCAGCAACCGAAAGGGAAGCAGGGGCCAAAGAAACCTCCATAGCAGGAACAGGGGGCGCAATCACTGAAACGGGAGGGGAAGGCGCAACAGAGCCAGAAGTAGGAGCTGAGGAAGAAAGCGAAGCCTTCTTACCCGCCGGGGAGGAGGAAGGAGAGGAGCCAGGCTTACGCTTCTAACTTAAAGGGACTGGTGTCCCAGCAACTACGTACCGGGCAACGGATTCCAGTGTCTCAACAGGAGAAGCTGAACGAGAGCACACATGACGGCCGTTAGGAGAGCGATGGACATCCGCCTGCACCGACAGGCGGCGGGGAGAACCGATAGATGGAGGAAGAGGATACAGGAGACATGACAGACCGGGTAGAAAGAAGGGGAACCCCAGACAGAGGACCAGGAGGGGGACCCCTCGGGACAGAACACAAAGGAACAGAGGAGGGGGCAGTGGGCGTATCAGGGTCCAAGGCCCGGAAACGGTTGAGAGCCTGAGGAAGGGGGGAAGGACGAGGAGAGGAAGAGCGCAACACGCGAGCATAAGAGATGTTAGTATAAGGCGGGAGCCGGCGAACCTGGCGCCTCGCCTCAGGAAAAGATAAACGCTCCCGGTGCTTCAGGTTGAGGACGGCTGCCTCAAGCTTGTAATGGACACAGGCACGGGAGAAGGTAGGATGGGCCTCACCGCAGATGAGGCAGCGAGCTTGGGGAGAAGTGCACTCCGACTTAGAGTGACCTTCACCCCCACACAAAGGACAGAGAGAGACAGTCCCAGAGCAGCGGAGGGCACCATGCCCAAACCTCCAGCACTTGTTACAAAGTCGAGGAGAAGGAATATACTCCTGGACAGAGCACCTAGCACCAGCAAGAATGACAGAGGATGGAAGGGTCCTACCATCAAAGGTGATCTTCACAACGCGAAGGGGTTGACGGCGACGACCACGAGGGGGACGAGTAAACGAGTCAACCTGGAGGACAGAATGGCCTTGGGCATCAAGGATATGCCGAATATCATCGTGGCAATCCTGCAGATTCCGAACACCGGTTGCAACATGGGGTGGGAGGAGAATAGTGCCAACACTGGCATTCATCTGAACGTTCTTGGAGACCCGAACAGGGATCTCGCCAAGGCAAGATAAGGCAGCCAAGCGGGAAGCTGCATCCTGAGAAGGTGCAGCAACGACACGTGTACCGAGACGAGTGGGGTTGAAAGTAACAGACGCATCCACGGAATCTACAAGATGCCGATGGAGGGAGAAATCGTCAGGAGGCGCAGAATCAAGAGGGAGGAGATCAAAGTATTTGGCCCATGAAGCAGGACCAAACAAGGCCTGATACGCATCAGCACGGGAAGGAATCGAGCGAGTGCGGCTTTGGTGCGAACGGCGTTGAGAACCCCTAGAGAGAGAGGGGTAAAAAGGTGCAGTAGTCACAACGAGAGACTTAGCCGCACCAGGGGACGAAGTGGTCACCACTGGGGGCTTGAGGCTCGACCCAACCATAGAGGAGGGAGGGGAGCTAGGGGAAGAAGTCAGGACGGTCAAAGGAGGAGCAAGGTCGGAGCCCAACACAGCGGGAGCTACAGAGCCTGGTCTTCCAATACAGGCCGACTCGGGGGCTTGGTCGCCCACCCCACGAGCCTGAGAGCGTACAACGGAAACAGTCATCGACATAGAGACGAAGAGAAAGAAATTCATCCACGAATGTGCCCCCATACCCACCATGGAGCCACAATTAGAGGCAGGACACCCAACAGGAAGCTATCACCGATCATGCCGGGGCCCCCTAGGGGTGCTTCGTGAGTATACGCCCCACAAACGCCACCTTAAGAACCGTCAGTCCGTCGAGATCGGGTTCAGCGACGAAAGGGGGATTGACAATAAAAGGTTCCCCTCGCTCGGGACGTTGGGTACTACAGTTCTACGGGTGCAAGAGTATGCTTCCTCAAGCACCCGGGCGTCAAAATAGAAGAAGTCCAAAGAAACAATCCAAAACAAGCAAAAGGTCGGCAGGAAACGTCAAGCAGATAGGAGAAGAGGGGGGAGAAAAACGAAACATAATGAAAAAGGAAAAGCGATCAGGCACAATTAGAGAAGACAGCAGCAGGAGTGCAAGGCCAGAAAAGGACAGAGGACTGTCCCACAGAGCATCACACTCCGGCAGCCGTCCACAAAGCCCCCTCACGACGCCAACGGGCTGGATGGGGAGGGGGGACTCTCTAGATAGCTTTTCAGATCAATTACTTCGTCTGAGTCTTTTACTATGACGAATATGTCATCTACATAACGGCAATATGCGGTTGGTTTTTGTATGCTACTGAAGACTGTCTTCGATGTTTCCCATATAAAAGATAGCGAATATAACTCCTAAGGGGGAGCCCATTGCTACTCCGTCTATTTGTAGATACATGTCTCCTTGTGGACTGATGAAAGGGGCTTCCTTTGTACATGCTTCGAGAAGACTCTTCAAGTGTAGCTCGGGTATGTCTAATTTGGGGGTGCTCTCGTCGCTGTATACTCTGTCCAGTATCATTTAATGGTTGTGTCGACTGGGACGTTGGTAAATAGGGATTCGACGTCCAGGGAAGCAATGATTCCATTGGGCTTAGTAGTTTTGATTAATTCTAGGAAATCTGCTGATGATTGTAGACTATAGTTGCTTGGAGTGCATGGAGTTAGGAGTTCGTTAAGTCTTTTTGTCAGGTGATAGGTTGAAGTTGGTATTTGGCTGATTATTGGGCGTAGTGGGTTACCTGGTTTGTGTATCTTAACATTGCCATAGATATATCCTAAGCCATAGTCGCATTGGAGTTAGGTAAAATGCACACTAGCTTTCTTTGCGTTGATTGCAGTAATTGTTTTGTTTACTTTGCGTTTAAGGTCTTCCACGGGGTTCCTCGTGATTCGTTGAAATTTGGTATCATCACTAAGGATGTCGCTAATTTTGTTCATGTATTCTTGGGTAGGAATCAATACATATGCTGCTGTCTTGTCGGCTTTTCTTATTGTTACGTCTTTCAGATTTTTTAGTTGTTTTGCTGCTTCTTTGAGTCGTGGGGTTAAGATTGTAGATGAATATGTTCCTCGTTTTTTCCCCGCTTCTGTTAGTAGTTCAGCCTGAAGTGTGTCAGTGGTGATGACTTTTTTGTTGTCTTCTAGCTTATGGATGTCGTCCAGAAGCATTTCGATTTCCAGGCGTTTTTGATGCATCTTTGGTTTAGATATGATTTGACAATTTAGACCAAGATTTAAGAGGTGTCGTTGGTCCTGGGTAAGATCATAAGAAGTCAGGTTAATGTAGCCATCTTTAGGACGAGGGATCTTTAACTGTCCACCGTTTAGGGGTTGTAACTTACGGAGTGTCTTCGTTTCTACACGAGTTTTATGTTGTTGTTTCAGGTTAAATAGTTCACTGTTGATGGATTGCTTGAGTTGGTTGGGGATGTCGTACTGGGTCTATTTGTTTAACAGATGCTCAGCTTGCTCTGTAAGGGTTAGGAGGGCTTCCTTCTTCATGTTTAGTTGATGCCGTATGAGCTCTTGCTTATACCTATAGGTAAACTCTGCGTTGAGGACTGCTGGGTCATGTGGGTTTATATTGGTGTATACTGGCAGCAGGTTTTCTTTTAAACATGCCTCATTGAATATGACCGCATATTCTGTATTTACTATCTTCTGATTTAGGGCTTCTATCCCTCTAACTATTTTCCTAGCATCAGGGCTTAGCTGAAAGAGGAGTTCGCCAAAACTCATTTTCGTTATTTCAAGGTGAAGAAAAAAGTGAATTACTATAGAATGTATTACACTTTGTGATGGAAAAAAGAAGTGTAGGTGTTCTGCAATCCTCCCAATGGCTGGTGACAATGACTATCACATTTAAGAAAAAAAAGATGACTGCGTAGCTGTTGTGTCCTGTGGGCAAAGTAAGGGAAAACAAGCATAACCAATAGTATGAACAATGAAACTTTAATTAAATTGAAAACAAATTATAAATAAGACAATTTCTTGGCTATGTACAGTGGAAACTCACAAAAGTATAAATTCAAAAAATACCAAAATAATATAGTGGTGACGTTACTCTAAAATGGATAAAGACAAAATGAAATTAACAGGTGCTGAGAATAAAGCGCTGGCTGAGAACATCCACTAATTAACAGAGAGTATATCAGATGGTTGTTTCAGTTTGAGAGCACAGGATATTCTGACTCCAATGGCTGGTGCAGGCCCAGACATCATCTAGGTAGATGGCGCTGAGGTGCAGACGTGCAGTGGTGCAGACGTCGATTCACCAATCAGAAGAGGGCAGGCTGGAAATGGTAGTTTGGTGATCGGCGACGAGGAAGTGGGGAGGTGGAGAGCGAGTGTGAGATACGTTTACGCCTGGCAAAACGTATTTGACTAAATATGTACTACACTTGCTTGTAGTATCTAGATGTTGTAGATGTACTGAAGTACCATGACAATAGGAATAAGCAGGCCAAATCTCTCTTGAAGGAGATTATCATAACAACTTATTTATACAATTTGCACAACGTTTCGAACCTCCATGGTTCATTCTCAAGAGAAAAGAAATTACAAAACTCGATGATTTATACCCGTACGGAGTCAGGTGATAAGACAAGTACAATAAAGATAAAAACAAGGGGGATTCATAGGGGACGAATGGGGCCAATTGGCCTTCTGCAGTTACCATTATTCATATGTTCTTATGTGCTCCGTCCCCCATTTATCCTCTATGTATCCCCTTGTTTTTACCTTTATTGTACCTGTCTTATCACCTGGCCCCGTACGGGTATAAATCAACGAGTTTTGTAATTTCTTGTCACTTGAGAATGAACCATGGAGGTTCGAAACGTTGTGCAAATTGTATAAATAAGTGTAATGCATTCTATAGTTATTAACTTTTTCTTCACCTTGAAATAACGAAAATGAGTTTTGGAGAACTCCTCTTTCAGCTAAGCCTTGATGCTAGGAAAACAGTTATAGGGATAGAAGCCCTGAATCAAAAGATAGTAATTACAGAATAAGCGGTCATATTTAATGAGACATGTTTAAAAGAAAATCTGCGGTACCATCTTTGGTGCAATCGTTGGGACCAGAGTCTCAGAGAAGGGAATATAGAGCATTCAGAGAATATCTTACTATTGAACTCTGAATACATATGAATGTTCACTTCTCCTACCACCCCATTTTTTATGGTGTACACTTTATTATACAAGGTTATACATTTACATATCTGATTGGTTATAAAAAGTGAACATGAGGGGAAAATAAAATGAAGTTTGTTTCCTAAAGCCTGTAGATTTCTTCGAACTCCTCTGACGTCGGGAAGGAACGGAGAATGCAGCGGGCATTTCCCCTCTTGATCGCCACACTGAGGCTCTGGAAGAGAAAACTTGCTGCTCTAGGGTATCTTGTAGTTTCAATGACCATGGAACCAAAATTCTTAAAAAACGTTCATGTATCCTTTCCCCATGGATCAAGGGTCTGAAATCCTATTTGAACAAAACTGTATCGGTGATCAATTTCCCTGTACTTGGTTGACTTGTCTCTTTCTGTGTGTCGCTGCAGCTCCTGCTTGGCTGAAAGAGAGGTTGATGTATGTGGTTGCCAGGGTGGATACGCAAGTATAGTCTCATGCAATCTGTATGACACTCTTCCAAGGGCGCAGTGTGATTCCATCTAGTCGGCCAGCAAAGCTAACAGAGTTACGGTTCAATAGATTGCGAGGGACTCTCTCTACTGGACACTGGACAGAGGCAAGGCTCTCCTAAATGATGTCATTGATTTCGAAGTGTCGTGAGAGACAATCACTTGATATTCCACAGTGCAGGCCATGCAATCCATATTCGTCTGCATCTGACTTGCCGCAAACACACCAATGAACAGTGTGGATAGGGGCAGCAATGTGGAGAGTGACTGAAATATGAAGTGGCTGTGGATCAAGACGTGTGCCTGTCGTAGTCATAGGGACTGCCAAAAGGAAGTCCCCTGCATGGGGAGCCTGCACCCTCCTGGTGGCCCCCATAGGCCCACAAGCAAACTAGGAGGTCCTAGATGAAATAATACTGACCTAAAAAAAATGCTTGACAGAAATGACAAGCCAAATGCCCATGATGCTTTCTTCCTAATCATAAGTTGTGTCTCTTCCGAAGTTGAATTACTTTGAGGTGTTCACCCTACATCAGCCTTAAATTAAATTAGTATGACACCTTTCTGAGGTCGATGCTGGAGGGCGTCTTGATTCTCCTGATGGACTACTCTCAACGGGAGCAAGCAATCCTCTCTGTGAGATTCGGAGGCCTTGTGTCAGCAAAAGGCCAGATTGCCCCCAGATTGTTCTACTGGCCTTCATTTTCACCTCCCATGCATCGAACGACTGTGTAAGAGATATCCTACCATAACCCATGGGTGATTTTTTTTTAGGGATACACCATCCTGCTTTTAATGAATGTTCAAATCAGTGGGATGCCCTTGCAGCACTCCCAGCATCCAACATAGATTCAACAAAAATACTTACAGTCCAGCTGGGACATCCCAAGAGGGGAAAAAATAGAAAATGCCATGCTCAGTGCTGCAACATCAGTTAAGGAGAAATCCCGCCTCAGAGCAGTGCCTGCCCCTCGTGCAGGAGACTTTCTTTTGGCAGTACCCATGTCGGCAACAGGCACGTGCCTAGAACCAGAATCCCTTTATGTAGCAGTGGCCCCCCCTGCTTTGATGTCCCAATATACACTGAATACAAGTGTATTTGTAACAGGGTGGTAGTAGATCAATATGGACGGCATGGGCTGCACTGCACGAGCTCTTAGAGCTGGCATGCAAGACACAATGAGGTTAATGACATTATCAGGAGGAGCCTTGCCACACCTCAGTGCCCAGCAGCGAGAGAACATGGCATCCTACTGGACCAAAATCAAGACGATCCTGCCCTTCACCCAGATTGCGTCTCAATATACCTCTGGAAGAGGGGCAAACAGTTGGTGTGTGACTACACATGTGTATCCGCCCTCGCTGACACCTACATTCACTTCGGTGCTGATCAAGCAGATAGGTAGCCAATCACAGGGAAACAGAAAAATCAATCAAGTACAGGCGACTGGAAGGTCAAAACACCTTTGTTCCTATAGCATCTGAGGCACTCGACCCCAAGGGAAGGAAAGTCTTGGGCTTTCCCAAAGAAATGGGTTCTAGGCACGTTAACATCACCAGAGCTGCCAGTTCTTTGTTTCAGAGCCTCAGTACTCACCTAATTGTGCTTGCGAGGGTTGAGCTTTGGCTCTTTGGTCCCGCCTCTCAACTGTCAATCAACTGGTGTACATATCTACATTTGAAACTGTGTATGGAGTCAGCCTCCACCACATCACTTCCTAGTGCATTCCATTTATTAACTACTCTGACACTAAAAAAATTCTTTCTAACGTCTCTGTGGCTCATCTGGGTACTAAGTTTCCACCTGTGTCCCCTTGTTCGTGTCACACCTGTGCTGAGGAGTTGTTCTTTGTCTACCCCTGTCAATTCCCCTGAGAATTTTGTAGGTGGTTATCATGTCTCCCCTTACTCTTCTGTTTTCCAAGGATGTGAGGTTCAGCTCCTTTAGCCTTTCCTCGTAGCTCATTCCTCTCAGTTCCGGGACGAGCCTGGTGGCATACCGCTGAATCTTCTCTAGCTTTGTCTTGTGTTTAACTAGGTATGGACTCCAGGCTGGAGCTGCATACTCCAGGATTGGTCTTACATAAGTGGTATACAGGGTTCTGAAAGATTCCTTACACAAGTTTCTAAAGGCAATTCTTATGTTGGCTTCTGGACGATATCCATAAGCTAGAAGACAACAAAAAAGTCATCACCACTGACACACTTCAGGCTGAACTACTAACAGAAGCAGGGAAAAAACGAGGAACATATTCATCTACAATCTTAACCCCACGGCTCAAAGAAGCAGCGAAACAACTAAAAAATCTGAAAGACGTAACAATAAGAAAAGCCGACAAAACAGCAGCATATGTATTGATTCCTAACCATGAATACATGAACAAAATTAGCGACATCCTTAGTGACGACTCCAAATTTCAACGAATCACGAGGAACCCCGTAGAAGACCTTAAGCGGAAAGTAAACAAAATAATTACAGCAATCAACGCAAAGAAAGGTAGTGTGCATTTCAATGAACTTCAAGGCGACTATGGCTTAGGATATGCCTACGGCAATGTTAAGACGCATAAACCAGGTAACCCACTACGCCCTATAATCAGCCAAATACCAACCCCAACTTATCACCTGGCAAAGAAACTCAATGAACTCCTAACTCCATACACTCCAAGTAAGTTTAGTCTACAATCATCAGCAGATTTCCTAGAATTGATCAAATCTACCCAGCCCGATGGAATCATCGCTTCCCTGGACGTTGAATCCCTATTTACCAACGTCCCAGTCGACACAACCATAGGAATGATACTGGACAGAGTATACAGAGACGAGAGCACCCAAAATTAGACATACCTGAGACACACTTGAAAAGTCTTCTCGAAGCATGTACAAAGAAAGACCCTTTCATCAGTCCACAAGGAGACATGTATTTACAAATAGACGGAGTAGCAATGGGCTCCCCCTTAGGAGTTTTATTTGCTAATTTTTATATGGGAACCATCGAAGACAGAGTCTTCAGTAGCAGACAAAAACCAACTGTATACTGCCGTTATGTAGATGACATATTCGTAATAGTAAAAGACTCAGATGAACTAATTGACCTAAAAAGACACCTAGAGAGAGAGTCAGTACTCCGATTAACACATGAAAATAGTGAAAATAACAGTCTGCCATTCCTGGATGTACTAATAACAAAAACAGGAACCTCTTTAAGCACCAACGTATATACCAATCCCACCAACATAGGATTATGCCAGAACGGTAGAAGTGAGTGCCCCCAAAGATACAAAGCCAGTGTTCTCAATGCTTATATTCGTCGAGCGCTTACCCACTGCTCTGAATGGAGCAACGTGAGTAGAGAGTTTGAAAGAGTAACTCAGGTATTGGTGAACAACGCATACAGCAACGCGGAAATAAACGCTGCTATAAGAAGACACTTGGACCGTTGGTATAATTCAGAACCTAGAACAGAAACCACAACACCCCCAAAAAAATTATATTACAAATCAACCATGCACAGTGAACATATAAAAGAGGAAAGAATAATGAAAGAAATAATCCGTAAAGGAGTAAAAAGCACTACTCCTAACCAAAACATAAACCTGATAATATTCTACAAAACCAAGAAGACTTCCAAACTCCTTATCAAAAACAGCCCGAAGCCGACGGAGAACCCTATACAGCAGTCAAGCGTTGTATACATGTACACTTGCCCCCCACGAAGGATGTAACCTTCAATGTAAGTACATAGGTATGACGTCGACCAAGCTGACGAGGCGTTTGACATGCCATCTTCAATCTGGTGCCCCTAGGAATCACATGAGACAAGCCCATGCCATTACTCCAACAAGAGAAATGTTGAACAAGAATACCTGCATAATAGACAAAACCCAAGATGCAAGAAGATTACAAATTCTTGAGGCAATTCACATAAAAATAGAGCGACCTACCATGAACACCCAAATCACGGAACTATTTACTCTACCCACCATGAGAGTAAGGACAACACAAGAACATATCGATGCCAACACAGAAGACAATGTCCAACATAATAGGGCAATTACACTGGATTAATCTTTGTGCTTAGATAGGAGCTGCCTCGTATGGGCCAATAAGCCTTCTGCAGCCTCTATGTTTCACCTCACATATATCCCTTATGTATCCCCCCATGTTTTCACTTTTATTGTATTATCACCTGACCCAGTGTGGGTATAAAATCAACTAGTAATGTAAGCCCTAAAGCCCTAAAGTATTAGAAGCCCTAAACCAGAAAATAATAAATACAGAATATGCGGTCATATTCAGTGAAACATGTTTGAAAGAAAACCTGCTGCCAGTATACACCAATATATATATATATATATATATATATATATATATATATATATATATATATATATATATATATATATATATATATTAATATATATATATATATATATATATATATATATATATATATATATATATTATTAATATATATATATATATTAATATATATATATATATTAATAAATATATATTATTATATATATAATATATATATAATATATAATATATTAATATATATTAATATTAATATATATATATATTAATATATATATATATATATATATATATATATATATATATATATATATATATATATATATTTATATATATATATATATATATATATATATATATATATATATATGTCGTACCTAGTAGCCAGAACGCACTTCTCAGCCTACTATGCAAGGCCCGATTTGCCTAATAAGCCGAGTTTTCATGAATTAATTGTTTTTCGACATCCTAACCTACCTAACCTAACCTAACTTTTTCGGCTACCTAACCTAACCTAACCTATAAAGATAGGTTAGGTTAGGTAGGGTTGGTTAGGTTCGGTCCTATATCTACGTTAATTTTAACTCTAATAAAAAAAAATTGACCTCATACATAATGGAATGGGTAGCTTTATCATTTCATAAGAAAAAAATTAGAGAAAATATATTAATTCAGGAAAACTTGGCTTATTAGGCAAATTGGGCCTTGCATAGTAGGCTGAGAAGTGCGTTCTGGCTATTAGGTACGACATATATATATATATATATATATATATATATATATATATATATATATATATATATATATATATATATATATATATATATATATATATGAAAAATCGTAGCAGGTACCATTAAAAAGTGGTATAACACTATCAACACACACCCAACACTCCATTCCAGGCGCCACTTACCAACCACCTTCAGGCCCCACCACAAGGCTGCCTCACCCCACATCCGCCCCCCCCCCCCCCCCACCACCACAACCAACGCTCGCATCCAGGCTTTGTAATGAGTTCAGTTGTAATGCTATACTACCACTGTAATAATTGCTGGTAGTAATATCACTAGTATGTCATACATAACCAATCCAAATGTTCACTTAAGATGAACTGAGTACTGAGTAGACAGCAGGTAGGAGTAGAGTAGTGGAAAGGAAGAGCGAACGAGAGGGAGGAAGAGCGAACGAGAGGGAGGAAGAGCGAACGAGAGGGAGGAAGAGCGAACGAGAGGGAAGAAGAGCGAACGAGAGGGAGGAAGAGCGAACGAGAGGGAAGAAGAGCGAACGAGAGGGAGGAAGAGCGAACGAGAGGGAGGAAGAGCGAACGAGAGGGAAGAAGAGCGAACGAGAGGGAAGAAGAGCGAACGAGAGGGAGGAAGAGCGAACGAGAGGGAGGAAGAGCGAACGAGAGGGAAGAAGAGCGAACGAGAGGGAGGAAGAGCGAACGAGAGGGAGGAAGAGCGAACGAGAGGGAAGAAGAGCGAACGAGAGGGAGGAAGAGCGAACAAGAGGGAGGAAGAGCGAACGAGAGGGAGGAAGAGCGAACGAGAGGGAGGAAGAGCGAACGAGAGGGAGGAAGAGCGAACGAGAGGGAAGAAGAGCGAACGAGAGGGAGGAAGAGCGAACGAGAGGGAGGAAGAGCGAACGAGAGGGAGGAAGAGCGAACGAGAGGGAGGAAGAGCGAACGAGAGGGAGGAAGAGCGAACGAGAGGGAGGAAGAGCGAACGAGAGGGAGGAAGAGCGAACGAGAGGGAGGAAGATCGAATGAGAGGGAAGTAAGGTAAATATCAGGAGAAAGTGCCAAGCCATTAGACTATAAAGCACTTTGAAGGGGTTGAGATAAGGATTTGGTATGGGACGGGGAAAAGGAATGGTGCCTAACCACTTAGACATTTAGGAATTGAACGCCGACCTGTGTGAAACAAGACCGTTGCTCTACCATCCAGCCCAAGTGGCTCGGATCGTGCCCAGCGAGACAGAAATAGAGCGGGTGAGAGAGAGAGAGAGAGAGAGAGAGAGAGAGAGAGAGAGAGAGAGAGAGAGAGAGAGAGAGAGAGAGAGAGAGAGAGAGAGAGAGAGAGAGAGAGAGAGACAGACAGACAGAGAGAAAGAGATATTAGCTGTTACCGTCCCAATTAAGGTCGCCTCAATTACCAGACAGGGAACCGGGGAAGAACGTGAGAACTTATGGACGTTATTTTCCTACCTGGACAGGTGTAAACAACAAATAAATGGTAAAAAGGATCCTGGCATAACATTCAAATAATCCTGAAACCATTTAGGTGTAGTATAGAGAAGAACAGGAACAGTGCTGGACACTCTAGTTTGACACGCAATTATATGGAACGGAAGTAGGATGAATACAGGACAAATATGAGCACAAGGCCAAAGGGTGGCAAAGAACACGGTAATCTAAGTATCACGTCTGCAAGTACCATTAATACAGAGGGGGATGACACTCTGAAAACATTACTTCATTTATCACTTAAGAAATAAAATCCCTAACTATGTTTCCTAACTAAGGCAAACGTGAATTGAATGATATAAGGTGCTAGTGCAAGAGAGCTGTACTTACTCCCACAGTGAGTTCCACTCGTCTTTGAAGTACTTGATGTTCGTCCTCCAGAATCTTGATCACACCCAAACACACACCCTACAGTCCACACACATTGAAATGTGGAGTGTTTGACTGCCAAGACACCCAAAACTAATCCACAGCCATATCAGGATAAAGAAAAATAGTAAAGAAACAGTGATGAAGCTAAGAAATTGGGGATGAACAGATCCCCAATTTCCAATGAACAGAACACAGAGACAAGGTGGTGTGTGAAGAGGTTCCAGGTCTTCACAATAGAGGAAAGAGTCGTCCCTGTATTGAGAGAGAAGGTGCAAGCCAAGCAGCCTTGGAGGAATTTGAGCTCACCAGTGATGAAGTTGTCGGCAATCCGACACACACGTCAACATAATACAGTTACCCTTAAAAAATCAGAGAATGGATAACTCTGTGACGTCATCACAACAGACGTAAATATTAAATCTCATTTCTTTTAAAACGTCAGTCTAATGTTTATACTTAATAAAATAGTATTCATTAGGACTGAATATGATTAAATACACTAGAAATTTAGCTTGACTCTCTTGTCCTTAAGACATATATAGAACCAGCAAACATTTTAGGATCGTCACCCTCAGGGAGAGGAGTGGCCGGTCAAGTACACACAACAACTTGTAAACAAAGCCACACACAAGCACCACTCATCATAGATTCCCAATTATGAATCCACCAACCATGTAACTGCTATTGTGACCTCTGCAACTACACGAACACCTGAGTATCCGTCTTACCAAGTATCTATAACAAGTTTGTGGCCATTTACTGTTTGTATAGATTAGGTCTGGTGGTTATACTGAGAGCTTAAAGCTCACACCAAGTATGTTTACTCAGCTCTTTACTACAGACAAAAATATTCCATGTCACCTGTACTTAATATGTCACTGTACTTTTATTAATATACTTAATTCGGCAGGAAGTTAGTGATTTGGAGTTACAAGAATAAGCTGGTCAACATAAACTGTGACGCTTACATGCACTAGCTGCTTACCAACGCCTCAGTGTCAGACGCTATTACGCCTCAGTGTCAGACGCTATTACGCCTCAGTGCCAGACGCTATTACGCCTCAGTGTCAGACGCTATTACGCCTCAGTGTCAGACGCTATTACGTGTCAGTGTCAGACGCTATTACAAGGGTCCCCTTGTGGTCCCCTTGGACCATATATGGCAACACACTGACAGAAGTTGGGACATTATCCAGCAATTGCAACTACTCAGCTAAAGCCTTTTATGTTATTTGATACTGTACAAAGAGTAGTATTATTCAAGATAATGTATATTTAAGAATAATAGTAGATTAGGCCACCATATGTGGTATAATTGATATTAAAGACTAGGGTAAGCAATTTGTAGTTTATCCAGTATCCACTTCAAGGTGGTATAAGCTACAAATTGTCCCCCCCCCCCCCACTGTGTGTAGATAAGATTCCGGCAGGCTGAATCAAATTATACTGTCCACTCAGAATCATAATAATATTAAAGTCAACTAAAAATAAAATAAAAGTAAAAATTAGATATTCATAGAATATAAAGAAATAAAGCCTGCTAGGATTTTCCCACAGAGTTCAAAAGGAATCTGTTGTAGCTGAATGTGACGAAAACTGTTGGTCCTAACAGAATCTCACTTTGGATACTACAAGGAGGAACAGAAACACTGTGTGTACCATTCTCTATGGTGGAAAACAGATTACTGGAAACAGGAGACCTACCGGTAAGCTGGAAGACAGCTAATTTAGTCCCAATATATATAAAGAATGACAGACAAGAAGCACTGAACTACAAGCCAGTTTCCCTAACTTGTCTATCGTGCAAGGTGATGGGGAAGATAGTGCCGAATAATATTGTAGAATATCTGGAGGGAAATAGCTTTGTAACACACCACCAGCATGGGTTCAGGGAGGGTATATCAAGCCTCACAGGTTTAATAGAATTTTATGACCTGGCGACATAAATTAGGCAAGAAAGAAAAAGGTGGGCAGACTACACTTTCTTAGACTGTCCGAACGCCTTTGACACAGTATCCAATAAAAGGTTTTTACAAACGTTGGAGAAACGGACAAGAATAACAAGTAAGGTTCTCCAGTGGATAAGGGAGTATCTAAGCAGCAGAAAACAGCTAGTTACTTTAAAGGGGAAGAAATTAATTAAAGTAGCGAGATATGACCGGTGGAGTCCCACGGGGCTCTGTACTTGGACCCATCCAGTTTCTGATATATTTAAACAAACTTCCAGCATGTTTAGACTCATTCCTCTCAATATTTAAAGATGATGAAAAAATTATGAGAAGAATCAAAACATATAAAAAGTAAGAAATTAATGGATGACCTGGACAAACTGGGGGAATGGTCCAGAAAATGGCTACTAAAGTTTAACTCTAGGAAGAATAAAGTAATGAAATTAGGTAAATGCTGTGGAAAAATCCTAGCAGCTTAATTCTTATTTTTTATTCTGTAAATACTAAATATTTTTACTTATTTTTTAATTGACTTTAATATGATAATTTTATCTGATTAATTTTCTTAGTTAGTTCTTAGTAATTTGTTAATTAAGCAAGTCAGTAAGTGGACTGTATGTACTGATTCAGCGACCTGAATTTATCTCACATAATTGGGGGGACAATTTGCACCTTAAACCACTTTGAGATGGCTCCTTTATAGACCACAAATTGCTTACCTAATCTTCAATCTGTAAATTATAAATCATACCACATATGGTGGTCTAATCTACTATTATTATAGCAATAATGAATTATAATTACTAATAATATGACTACAGTATTGTACAAAAAAAGGGGCTTAGCTGTTCCTGTTGATGGGGCCTGCTAAAGCTGTGTAATTGTAGCATCAAAATTGGGTGTGCCTCTGAGTGCCACGTAATGGCGGCTGTCTCGAGGTCTACAAAGCTTGATGGACAGTTAATGGAAGCAATTTCTATAATTATGTTGGGAGCCAGCTTCCTGCTTCACTAACTTCCCTCACAATTACCTGTTTGGGATGTAAGGAATTAATAAAGGTTCCCTAAACATATAATTACAGATATGACATGTAATATGTGTGTGTAGAGATGAGTACGTACGTGTTGGTGGGGTTTCACCCACATTATAACCATCTAACCTATTTATGAATAAACCGGCCAATTTATACAAAAAATACTTGGTAAGATGGATACTGGTGTTCCTGTGGTTGTTGAGGTATTGTCGTTGTAGATCTCTTGATATAGAGTATGTCTATCGTGCGAGACTAGTATCACAATTCTCTGGAACACTCGTTTTCGTGTTGTTATTGTTCTCTCTGTGTAGAATGACGCTCCCTCCTTCCTTGTTCCAATGTTTTGGTGGTTCTACTTCTAGATTCAATTTTACAATTACAAGGGAGTCAAGCTATGTTTTGGTGTTAGTAATTATATTCAGTCCTAGTAAACATTTTTTTTATTAAATTTAAACACTAGACTGTTGTTTAAAAGAAATTATGAGTAATGTAAATACGTGACGTCGATGACGTCACGGAATCACCCATTCTTTTTTCTTTAAGGGGATAACCATGTTATTATGTGTGTCGGATTTCAGACAAATGCAGTAGGAGGCTGAATACAACGTTCTATCTGGGAGGAAGTGAAATCTTTCAAGAGTCAATTAGAGAGAAAGATCTGTTGGTTATCACACCGAACCTTCCCCAGAAACCCACATCTAAACGATATCATCAGCGGCATATTCGTGACTGGCCAACATAAGAACTGCCTTTAGAAGCTCGTGTAAGGAATCATTCAGAACCTCGTGTACCACAACTGTCAGACCAATTTTGGAGTATGCAGCTCCAGTCTGGAGTTTGCCTTGTGTTTAACTAAGTATAAAGTTAGAGAAGATTCAGAGGAATGCCACAAGACTAGTCCCATAACTGAGAGGTATGAGTCAGGAGGAAAGGCCTCGGGAATTAAATATCACGTCTCTGGAAGACATGAAGAGTAATGGGAGATATGATCGCCACCTACAAAACTTTCAGAGGAATTCACAGGGTGGACAAAGACAAACTATTTATCACGGGAGGAACACGAACAATGGGACACAGGTGGAAACTGAGTACCCAAATCAGCCACAGAGACATCTGAAGGATTGTTTTCATTTTCAGAGTAGTTAACAGATGGAATGCACTATGCAGGGATGTGGTGAAAGCAGACTCCACCCATAAGTTCATATGAAGATATGACAGATCCATCCATCACTCACCACCTAACCCCACCTACAACTCACCACCTCACCCCCTCCCCATCCAGCCCCATTGGTGCTGTGAGGGGGGCTTGGTGGACGGCTGCAGGAGTGTGTTGCTCCGTGGGACAGTCCTCTGTCCTTTTGTGGCCTTACGCTCCTGCTGCTGTCTTCTCTAAATGTGCCGGATCGCTTTTCCTTTTCCTTATGTTTCGTTTTTCTCCCCCCTCTTCTCCTATCTGCTTGTCGTTTCCTGCCGACCTTTTGCTTGTTTTCGTTATTCCATTGGACTTCTTTTATTTTGACGCCCGGGTGCTTGAGGAGGCATTCTCTTGCACCTGTAGAACTGTAGTACCCAACATCTCGAGCGAGGGGAACCTTTTATTGTCAATCTCCCTTTCGTCGCTGAACCCGATCTCGACAGACTGACGGTTCCTAAGGTGGCGTTTGTGGGGCGTATACTCACGACGCACCCCTAGGGGGCCCCGGCATGATCGGCGATAGCTTCCTGTTGGGTGTCCTGCCTCTAATTGTGGCTCTATGGTGGGTAAGGGGACACATTCGTGGATGAATTTGTCTCTCTTCATCTGTACGTCGATGAATGTTTCTGTTGTACCCTCTCAGGCTCGTGGAGTGGGCGACCAAGCCCCCGAGTCGGCCTGTATTGGAAGACCAGGCTCTGCAGCCCCCGCTGCGTTGGGCCCCGACCTTGCTCCTTCTTTGACCCTCCTGACTTCTTCCCCCAGCTCCCCTCCCTACTCTGTGGTTGGGTCGAGCCTCAAGCCCCCAGTGGTGACCACTTCGTCCCCTGATGCGGCTAAGTCTCTCGTTGTGACTACTGCACCTTTTAACCCCTCTCTCTGGGGGTTCTCATGCCGTCAACGCCAAGGATGCACTCGCTCGATTCCTTTCCGTACTGATGCGTATCAGGCCTTGTTTGGTCCTGCTTCATGGTCCAAATACTTTGGTCTCCTCCCTCTTGATTCTGCGCCTCCTGATGATTTCTCCCTCCATCGGCATCTTGTCTATTCCGTGGATGCCTCTGTTAATTTCAACCCCGCTCATCTCAGTACACGTGTCGTTGCTGCTCCTTCTCAGGATGCAGCTTCCCGCTTGGCTGCCTTATCCTGCCTTGGCGAGACCCCTGTTCGGGTCTCCAAGAACGCTCGGTAGAATGCCAGTGTTGGCACTATTCTCCTCCCGCCCCGTGTTGCGACCGGTGTTCGGAATCTGCAGGACTGCCACGATGATATTCAGCATATCCTTGATGCCCAAGGCCATTCTGTCCTCCAGGTAGACTCGTTTACTCGTCCCCCTCGTGGTCGTCGCCGTCAACCCCTTCGGGTTGTGAAGATTACCTTTGATGGTAGGACCCTTCCATCCTCTGTCATTCTTGCTGGTGCCAGGTGCTCTGTCCAGGAGTACATTCCTTCTCCTAGGCTTTGTAGCAAGTGCTGGAGGTTTGGGCATGGTGCCCTCCGCTGCTCTGGGACTGTCTCTATCTGTCCTTTGTGTGGAGGCGACAGTCACTCTAAGCCGGAGTGCACTTCTCCCCAGGCTCGCTGCCTCAACTGCGGTGAGGCCCACCCTGCCTTCTCCCGTGTGTGTATACATTACAAGCTTGAGGCAGCCGTCCTCAACTTGAAGCACCGGGAGCGTTTATCTTTTCCTGAGGCAAGGCGCCAGGTTCGCCGGCTCCCGCCTTATGCTAACGTCTCTTATGATCGCGTGTTGCGCTCTTCCTCTCCTCGTCCTTCCCATCTTCCTCAGACCCACAACCGTTTCCGGGCCTTGGACCCTGATACGCCCACTGCCCCCTCCTCGGTTCCTTTGAGTTTTGTCCCGAATGGTCCCCCTCCTGGTCCTCTGTCTGGGGTTCCCCTTCTTTCTGCCCGGTCAGTCATGTCTCCTGTGTCTTCTTCCTCGTCTCCCTCCGATCCTCCTTCCCATCCTTCTCCTCCATCTATTGCCTCTCACTGCCGCCTGTCAGTGCAGGCTGATGTCCATCGCTCTCCTACCGGCCGTCGTGTGTGCTCTCGTTCAGTTTCTCCTGTTGAGACACTGGAATCCGTTGCCCAGTACGTAGTTGCTGGGACACCGGTCTCTTTAAGTAAGAAGCGTAAGCCTGGCTCTTCTCCTTCCTCCTCCCCGGTGAGTAAGAAGGTTTCGCTTTCTTCCTCGGCCCCTACTTCTGACTCTATCGCCCCTTCCCCTTCCATTTCGGTGGTTAAGTCTCCTGTTCCTGCTATGGAGATTTCTTCGGCCCCGCTTCCCTCTCGGTTGCTGCCCTTGCTGAGGTGCGCTCCCCTCTTTCTACTCCCCCCTCTTCCTGCTGCTGTCCTTGACTACTCCTCTCGGTTGCCTCCTCCTCCTCCGGACCCCGCCTGTCCACCTCTGGTCTGTTTTCCCGCTTCCTTCCCTCCCTCTTTGCTCAGTTTACCCATGCCCCGTAACCCTGACTTTGCTGACCCTGATCCTGACCCTGATCTTCTTTAACGTGCTATGTTGCTCTTTCACCTTTATTTCTTCCTTGTTCTCTGTTATTGTCCTTTCTCTTCTCGTCGATGTCTATTCTTCAATGGAACGTTCGGGGTTATTACGCCTATTTCCTTGAACTCCAACTTCTGATTTCGCGATTTTCACCCTTATGTGTCTGTCTCCAGGAGCCGATGCTTGGTGCTCGTCCTGGTCGCTTTCGTGGCTATTCCTTTCTCTCCCCCCCCCCCAGCTGTTGCTGGGGCTCCTAACTCTTCTGCTCTCTTGATTCACTCTGATGTTCCGTTTGTCCACTTACTTTTTCCTTCGCCTCTCCATTGTTCTGCTGCTCGTATCTTTGTGGGGAAATGGCACACGGTTCATTCCATTTATCTCCGCCCGAGTGTCCCCGCTTTCTCTTCCTGATCTGAAACACTTACTGGACTCCTTGCCAGAGCCTGTGCTCCTGCTGGGTGATTTCAATTGTCGTCATTCCCGATGGGGTTATGTTCTGACGAACACCCAGGGTCGCCTTCTTGCGCTGATTATCCTCTTTTCTTCCCTGTCTCTTCTGAATTCTGGTGAGCCCACGCATTTGGACTCTCAGACTCTCACCCTTTCCTGTCTTGATCTTTCTCTTTGCTCGTCTTCTCTTTATTTTAATTTCACGTGGCAGGTTTTTGATGACCTCCATGGCAGTGACCATTTCCCCCATCCTTGTTACCTTTTTCTCTTTTTGCCCTCCCCTCTCCTTCTCTAGGTGGCAGTTTGCAAAAGCGGACTGGAACCTCTTTACCCTCAGTGCTACTCTCTCTGACCTCTCCCTTCTGCCTCTCCCTCGCTCTCTCCTCCTTTTTCATGACACTGTCTTGGACGCTACCCTCCGCTCTATTCTTCCTCGCTCTTCCTCTCGGGGTCCTCGGAAGTGCGTTCCCTGGTTGAATGCAGACTGTACTCGGTCTGCCCGCTGTAAGCGTGCAGCCTGGAAGAGACACCACCGTCAGCAGACGGCCGATTCTTTTCCTTTCTTTCGGAAGGCGAGTGTGGTGGCCCATAGGGCCATCCGTACGGCTAAACGTGAATGTTGGGCCTCTTATGTGTCCACCATTACGTCTAAAACTCCTCTGCCACAGATCTGGAAGCGTATCAGCAAGATAGCGGGTAATATTCGTTCCCGATGTTTCACAGGTCCTTCATCTCCATATTACTCTTGTGGCGGACCCGTTGCAGGTCGCTACTGAACTGGGTTCCCACTTTTCTTCTGTTAGCTCTGGTCTTCATCTTCCTAAATCGTTTCTTCTTCGTAAACCTGTCCTTGAGTCTCATCCTTTAGATTTCTGCACTCATCTTCGACTTCCCTATAACGATCCCTTCTCTCTCTCTCTGAACTTCGTTCTGCCCTGGCCCTCTGCAGTTCTACGGCGGCGGGCTCCGATGGTATTCATTATGAGATGCTTCGCCAACTCCCTTCGTGCACGTCTCAGTATTTACTGAGTCTGTATAATCGGATCTGGGAGTCGTCGTCAGTCCCTGAGGACTGGCTCGATGCCGTTGTCCTCCCTGTTCGCAAAAGAGGGTCTCTGGGAACCTCCCCTAAGGACTTTCACCCTATTGCCCTCACAAGTTGTGTCTGCAAACTCTTTGAACGTATGGTTAACGTTCGTCTCATGTGGTGTCTGGAACACCATCACCTCCTCTCCCCTTCTCAATTTGGTTTCCGCAAGTGCCGCAGAACGACAGATGTCCTGGTTAACTTGGAGGTCTATATTCGTACTACTTTTGTTGCGAAAACCTCCGATGTTGCCGTCCTTTTTGACCTAGAAAAGGCTTGACACCACTTGGCGATATCATAATCTATCCCAGCTTCATTCTTTTGGCCTTCGTGGTCATCTCCCTCTCTTTCTCCGCAGCTTTCTATCTCGTCGTTCCTTTTGGGTGCGGCTTGGTACCGCTCTCTCTGCCTCTTTTCAGCAATACGAAGGTGTGCCCCAGGGTCGGGTTCTGAGCACTACGCCTATTCTGGTTGCACTCAGTGGTCTTCTTTCCTCTCTTCCTTGAGGCGTCTTCTCCGCTCTCTATGTCGATGATCTTACCCTTTGCTGTCAGGGTGACGATTCGCCTCTCCTTCAACACCGGCTTCAACTTGCGATTGATGCCGTGTCGTCTTGGGCCACCGATCATGGCTTCAAGTTCTCTACTACTAAGACTTGTGCCATGACTTTTACTCGGAAATGGGTCGTTCTTCGTCCCTCTTTGTCACTTTATGGTCATCCCCTTGAGTACACAGATTACGTAAAGCTTTTGGGGTTATTCCTTGACACTCGTTTGTCTTGGTTGCCCCATGTCTCTTATCACCGTGTTGAGTGCTCTAAGACCCTTACCCTCCTTCGGGTATTGTCCCATACTTCTTGGGGAGCAGATAGGCGCATTTTTCTTGCTTTACATTCCTCTCTCGTCCTGTCTAAGCTCGATTATGGTTGCCCTGCTTACTCGTCTGTTTCTCCTTCTACTCTATCGTGCTTTAACTTTTACCCCTCCTGCAGTTCCTGTTCCTCTTCACCACCTCCCTGTTTCTGTCTGGTTATCTCGCTTACAGGATTCTCTTTCCGTTCGTATTTCTCATGTTTCTCCTCGTGTTGTTCCTTCTTTGCCCCCGTGGAGAGTTCCCCTTCAGCAGTTTTGTACATCCTTGACCCGCATCACTGAAGCTTTTACCCCTCCTACGGTTCTCAAACACCTTTTCCTTGAGCAATTTTCTTCTCACTCCCGCTCCATTTCTGTCTTCACCGATGGGTCTAAGTCTGTGGATGGTGTTGGCTACTCTGTTATTTTTCCTGATCGCACTTATATGAGTCGCTTACCTCTGGAGACTAGCATCTTTACAGCGGAGGTTTATGCTATTCTCTATGCTCTTCGTCTCCTGCTTTCTCGTTATCAGTCTTCCTTTGAAGTTGTTGTAGACTCTCGTAGTGCCCTCATGGCTCTCGGGTCCTTTAATCCGGTTCATCCAGTAGTTGTCGAGATCCAGCATTGGCTGTTTCTTGTTCACAGTAAATTTAAGTCTGTTGAATTTTGTTGGGTTCCCAGCCATATTAGTGTCTCTTTACATGAGCGTGTGGATGCTGCCACCAAGGAAGCTGTCCGCTCTTGTCCTATCTCTCGTAAAGGTATTCCATATTCCTACTTTTACCCAGTTATCCATTCCTCCATCCTTACCCGTTGGCAGGCTTCTTGGTCGTCTGTTACTGTTAACAAACTATGTACTCTTAAATGTTGTGCTTCCTCATGGCCGTCCTCCTACCACCGTAACCGGCGATGGGAAACGGCTCTGGCGAGGTTGTGTATTGGCCATACTCGCTTCACCCATGGTCACTTGATGGAACGCCACCCTACTCTTTATTGTCCTAATTGCATTGTCCCTCTTACGGTCGTGCATATCCTTCTTGAATGTCCTGACTTCCAGGACGAGCGTGTGTCTTGCTTTCCGACCGTCCCTCGTGGTCACCTGTCCTTCAATAGAATTCTTGGTGACTCGGATACTTTTGATATCGTTCACCTTATGCGTTTTTGTTCTCCTATTGGCATCCTTGGTGATATTTAGCGCCCTCTGATTATCCCGCACATTTGATGGTGCTACATAGCCTTCCCGGTTTGGTGCCTTCTTTTGATAATTACTTACTCACCACCTCACCACAACTCACGACCAAAGAGACAAAGCTCATCCCCCGCAAGCACAATTAGGTGAGTACCTTCCCACCCACCACTCTCCTCCAGGCCCCACTCTCCACCCACCACCAGGCCGCACCCACCACCAATCTCCTTACTCGACCCACTTCTTCGTCCCACCATATGTTTCAGCATATTTTATCTTCTGTCTACACCCACCAACTTTTTTGTTTTTTGCCCAACTTGTTACCCCATTCTCGTGGCTTGAACCTCTACCACGACTCTTCTCCGCACTCACAAGCCCTATTGAACATATTGCCAAGTTCTCTTCTTTTCTTCATTCACCAGACCACGACACTAGCCCATCACATAGTACCAAACACAAGCTCACCTGTGGGGTATTTTCCCAGCAGGAATTTACTTGTTAATTTATTATTAAATTATTAATTTATTAGTATTAATTAAGAATAGACTATATATTTAACATTGGGCTGTACAGTATTTTATTTATTTATTCTGCTAGGTATTTACCTACTCACATATTTGGGGTTTATGTACGTAGTCTGTTTTTCAATATATCAATGAATAACAATATTTTACTAGAGGTTAATCTACTGCTAAATGGATAAGTAAAATACTATTCACTTCTTATCTGTTAAGTAGTACATAGCCTACATAGGTGCACATTCTTAGAGAATGTGCACCTGAGCTCAGCATTCCACTTCAACTGATTTTTCAGGCATCCCTGTTTACAGGAGTTGTAGCTGATGTGTGGAAAAAGGCTAACATAGTTCCAATCTACAAAAGTGGAAGCAGGGAAGACTCCCTTAATTATAGACCTGTATCATTGACAAGTGTAATAGTCAAATATTGGAACAAATAATTAAAACTAAATGGGTAGAACACCTGGAGAGAAATGATATAATATCAGACAGACAGTATGGTTCTCGATCTGGAAGATCCTGTGTATCGAATTTACTCAGTTTCTATGATCGAGCAACACAGATATTACAGGAAAGAGATGGTTGGGTTGACTGCATCGATCTGGACCTAAAAAAGGCTTTCGACAGAGTTCCACATAAGAGGTTGTTCTGGAAACTGGAAAATATTGGAGGGGTGACAGCAAAGCTTCTAACATGGATGAAAAATTTTCTGACTGATAGAAAAATGAGGGCAGTGATCAGAGGCAATGTATCGGACTGGAGAAATGTCTCAAGTGGAGTACCACAGGGTTCAGTTCTTGCACCAGTGATGTTTATTGTCTACATAATTGATCTACCAGTTGGTATACAGAATTATATGAACATGTTTGCTGATGAGCTAAGATAATAGGAAGGATAAGAAACTTACATGATTGTCATGCCCTTCAAGATGACCTGGACAAAATAAGTATATGGAGCACCACTTGGCAAATGGAATTTAATGTTAATAAATGCCATGTTATGGAATGTGGAATAGGAGAACATAGACCTCACACAACCTATATATTATGTGAGAAATCCTTAAAGAATTCTGATAAAGAAAGAGATCTAGGGGTGGTTCTAGATAGAAAACTATCACCTGAGGACCACATAAAGAATATTGTGCGAGGAGCCTATGCCACGCTTTCTAACTTGAGAATTGATTTTAAATACATGGATGGCGATATACTAAAGAAATTGTTCACGACTTTTGTTAGGCCAAAGCTAGAATATGCAGCGGTTGTGTGGTGCCCATATCTTAAGAAGCACATCAATAAACTGGAAAAAGTGCAAAGACACGCTACTAAGTGGCTCCCAGAACTGAAGGGCAAGAGCTACGAGGAGAGGTTAGAGGCATTAAATATGTCAAAACTAGAAGACAGAAGAAAAAGAGGTGATATGATCACTACTTACAAAATAGTAACGGGAATTGATAAAATCGATAGGGAAGATTTCCCAAGACCTGGAGCTTTAAGAACAAGAGCTCCTAGATTTAAACTAGCTAAACACAGACGCCGAAGAAATATAAGAAAAATCACTTTCGTAAACAGAGTGGTAGACGGTTGGAACAAGTTAGGTGAGAAGGTGGTGGTGGCCACGACCGTCAGTAGTTTCAAAGCATTATATGACAAAGAGTGCTGGGAAGACGGGACACCACGAGCGTAGCTCTCATCCTGTAACTACACTTAGGTAATAACAGGAACAAACACCGGAACGCACAGGAACCGTAAAAAAATACAACTACTCACACACGAACAAAACACCGGAAGACGCAGGAACAGGGAAAAAAACGACACATACTCATTTGCAAAGCACCAGAACATGTAGGATCTGGGATAAAACAAAACGGGAACGAGTTCACTAAAACCAATCATGTTTCTCCGGAAACTGATGCACAGGATACCATGCAAAGAAGGCATCCCAAAACAGCTTTTCCTCCTCGGCAGGGCAGACGCCCACACGTGCACGGGGGCGCACCATAAACTCCGGGACGACCAATTCAAGAGGCAGCCACGCCAGACGCATCCGCACCAGAGCCGGAGACACTGAAGACGAAGGTTGGAGAGGTGGCAATGGAGCTGACTGCAAAACAGGGGGGGCTGGGGTATGGAACCCGTCTGGCGAGCATTGTTCTTCAATACCACTACAAGATCCCTAGCTGCATCAGCTACCTCAGGAGGTGGCACAACCTCCCACTGTGGAAAACTAACCACAGGAGACGCAGGCGGGATGACACAGAAACCAACACGGAGTCCTCCCACCACACCCCTCACCACCATCCGCTGCGTGTATCTTCGCCACCACCACAGCCCGAAGTCGCACCACCCAACATGGGCCATTGCATCCTCAGGAGGCGACTCACAATGAAGCTCCTTAGCATCTGCCCAGGCAACGTCTGCCGAAGCCAAAACAGGGGAGGAGATCTGCGAGCGCTTAGGATCTGGGCGCGAATCGTCGGTGCTGTCCACTGGGACAGAAACCAAGACACGAGAGATGCTGGGAGTCCGAACCCGGGCACGACGCAGGACCTCGGCAGCAGCGACTACATGAGGGGGACTGACCCAATACCAGCAGGAGGCCCGGAACTCACCCTACAGCAGCACGGGCGACAAAGGTGGAGGGGATGCAGAGACAGGGGGCCATAGGAGGACTAGACGGAACATCCACAGAAGATGGAGGCGTAGACAAGGCCTCCAAACCGGCCACAACTGCACCAGCATTACCACCTACATCCACTGAACATACACTCGGCAGCTGTACAGCATCCAGCGGTCGAACTCCATCAGGAGCAGGTGCTAATTACAAGATCCGGTTAGGCACGACATCCACAGGCACTGGCACAGTCTAACACGCTGGATCCTCGTCGACAGCCAACGGCGGAAAACCCTCTTTATGAAAGAGATTAACCCTCTCGGCGGCAGCCGCCAACCAGCCAGCAGCCAGGTGGAGCAACAACCCACAGCGGAAATACGTGTGAGGCTGCCATGCATAGTAGACACGGATGTAATAGCCCATAAGTTTCACGGAAGATGGGAGTTCCGAACACAGCAGCATCCCTAAAGTCAGGATACTAGTGTCCGGACGCCCTGGAGGCGCCCGGAAGAAATCATATTCAACCGCTCTCATGACAGTGCCAAACTGCTTTAAGTACTGCCTCAGCAGCTCCTCCGAAAATTCAAGCGGTGCACCATAAACACTAACATAAGTGAGGGCACCACTTCGGTCGGAGACAACCACCGAACCAGTAGCGTCTGGCAGTTTAAAGTGACCGCCCTTTGTAGCGGCACAAAAACACCCTGTAATCCTCTGCAGCAGCAAACTTCACCACTTCCCAATCAGAAGAGACGAGCTACATGCCGTACATGATAGCTAAGTCCACAAGGAGCATCTCACATAACACCAGCTCCACTACAGGGTAGTTAGTCAACCTTGCCAGTAAACTCCAGGCTAAAAGAGTGAGCCAGCAAAACGGTGAGGATGGGACCCCCCATCACACAGACCATGTCAGCTATGCTCCAGGAGCCAAAACATACCAGCCCACCACACCAGCCCACCACATGTTACCACCCACCACACAAGCCCACCACATGTTACCACCCACCACACCAGCCCACGAAAAAACATTAATTCATGAAAACTTGGCTTATTAGGCAAATCGGGCCTTGCATAGTAGGCTGAGAAGTGCGTTCTGGTTACTAGGTATGACTTATTATATATATATATATATATATATATATATATATATATATATATATATATATATATATATATATATATATGTATATATATATATATATATATATATATATATATATATATATATATATATATATATATATATATATATATATATGTCGTACCTAGTAGCCAGAACGCACTTCTCAGCCTACTATGCAAGGCCCGATTTGCCTAATAAGCCAAGTTTTCCTGAATTAATATATTTTCTCTATTTTTTTTCTTATGAAATGATAAAGCTACCCATTTCATTATGTATGAGGTCAATTTTGTTTTATTGTAGTTAAAATTAACGTAGATATATGACCGAACCTAACCAACCCTACCTAACCTAACCTAACCTATCTTTATAGGTTAGGTTGGGTTAGGTTGCCGAAAAAGGTAGGTTAGGTTAGGTTAGGTAGATTAGGTAGTCGAAAAAACATTAATTCATGAAAACTTGGCTTATTAGGCAAATCGGGCCTTGCATAGTAGGCTGAGAAGTGCGTTCTGGCTATTAGGTATGACATATATATATATATATATATATATATATATATATATATATATACATATATATATATATATATATATATATATATATATATATATATATATATATATATATATATATATATATATATATATATATATGTTGTACTTAGTAGCCAGAACGCAGTACTTGGCCTACTATGCAAGGCCCGATTTGCCTAATAAGCCAAGTTTTCCTGAATTTATATATTTTTCTATTTTTTTCTTGTGAAATGATAAAGGTATCCATTTCATTATGTATGAGTTAATTTTCTTAAATTTGAGTTAAAACTAACGTAGATATATGACCAAACCTAACCAACCCTATAAACCTAACCTAACCTATCTTAACCTAACCTAAACTAACACAACTAAGTCAATAATGTATGTTTTTAATATAATAAATAAAAAATATTTCAAATAAACTAATTTTTTTTTTTTTTTTTTTTTTTTTTGAGATATATACAAGAGTTGTTACATTCTTGTACAGCCACTAGTACGCGTAGCGTTTCGGGCAGGTCCCTGGAATACGATCCCCGCCGCGAAGAATCGTTTTTTCATCCAAGTACACATTTTACTGTTGCGTTAAACAGAGGCTACAGTTAAGGAATTGCGCCCAGTAAATCCTCCCCGGCCAGGATACGAACCCATGACATAGCGCTCGCGGAACGCCAGGCGAGTGTCTTACCACTACACCACGGAGACTGTAAATTGAAAGCAATTAGAAGCAATGTCGTACCTAGTAACCAGAACGCACTTCTCGGCCTACTATGCAAGGCCCGATTTGCCTAATAGGCCGAGTGATTTTCTTTATTTTCAATAAATTGCTTCCAATATGTTTATTTGAAATAAACTATGCCGAACCGAATTATTTGAACCACACCGCATAACAGCCTGGTGGCCCGTGTGGTCACTCATCACTATTTCCCGTCTGCAGTAAGGGTGTTCAGTGCCACGGGACTCACCTGCACGTCGGTCATGTGCGCCCAATTGTGCAAGGTGAAGTCATTGCTATGAGAGGATAACAACACTCATCGCCTGGAGCTGAGTTGATGCATTCCTAGAAAACGGTCATATCTCCTAGTTAGCGAGGTAAGCAGCCTGTTCTGCTACAAAGAACGTCGCATTTCGATCGTATGCGTTACATAAGGCCAAAAATTGTCGTACTAGAAAATGGAAGCGGCTCGCTAAAGTGACGTACTGTCCCGTTTTCTGTTTAGGAGAGGTCACGTTAATTTGACCGTTTTCTTGACGATGGGAAACCTTAGGAGGACGGGCTTAGGTGTCTGCAGGATTGAGGGAAGGGAAACCAATACTGTAAGTGCTAAATCTGTCATCTTGCTCCATTGTTACCCTAGTATTGATTCCCAGGAACCGACAGTCTGGTTTGAGCCAGACTTGAGCGAGATGTGTGCTATGGATCGAAGTCCGAATAGCCGCGGTATAAATGCGTTCGTCTTGTCACGCCAGCAGCCTGTATGGTGGCGTCGAGACAAGGGTGTAAGGGTTCGATCGTTAGCATCACACACTTTAAGACTTAACTGTGATACCCTCCCCCCCCCCCCTCCGTGTTCAGCATTATATATGCTTGTGTGTCAAGTATTGATTCTACACTGAACAAAGTCTGTGTGACTCGTTGGTGCCTTGTGCTGATTTACAGAGGTAATTTATACGTAGTCAGTACGGGGTCACTGGACCGGTTACATAATAATGTGTATTTTGTTGTGATATCTTATTGTGCAATCTTTGATGGGCATTGTGATTATTTTATATATTATGTTGTGTGTACACTGATCTGTTACTTTTCGGTGCGTCGGCTTTACTTGTGGCAGGAGGAAAGTTCCCTGTTTGTTCAGCTTGTTTGGCCGTGGTACTCTCTGTTAACGTAACGGAACCGTGTATTAGTGTTTATTTATTGTAATAACTTAGTTTTAAATTACACACGCATTCAATCAATCCCTTTTCCCAATACTACTCTCACACATGTCTCTATACAACTCCCTTAATCACTTAATGACACCATCTTGACACTATCTCAAGGGTAGAGCTGCTTCCCGCGCCATGTAACACTATAAATATTGACGTATGTACCAATATATACTAAGTTCTATAGCGAACCTTCGTTTGGGCAGGACGACGACCCAACCCAAGATTACCATATCATAGCTGAAGAAATTATTACTTCGTGTTATTATCTCGGCCACTGGCACATTAGAGTTTTCTTGTTAACTCTTTGGGTGACTCGCTGTTGGCTATTGGAGCAGTTGTAGGGGCCCCTGTAAGAACCTAGTCCTTACAATGTCCACAGGAAAACAAGAAATGGAACACTAGGAGAGACTGAGTTATGAGGAAAGACTGAAGTGGATTTCACAAAACACATAATAAACGTGAAAGTAGAGACATGATTATGACGTATAAGATCCTATAAAAGGAACTGACAGTAAATAAAACATGGACGCCTGCTGAAGACGCAAAGAGTCCATAGGAACGCTCCGACACATTTATATAACCAAAGAATATTGAATAAATGAAATGTGCAAAAGAAGTAAAAATCAAGTGAGTCGTGTATGATTGTTTAGGTGACTATCAGCTTACTTGGTGGGACCCTCGTATACATTAGCTGTTATGCAGGCACATGTAGGTGAGTACAATTAGTATAATAAGGTGAGAAAGCTTATGTTAACATGGTGAGAACAATTATCGTAATACTGTGAGAACAACTCAAACAACAGGAGAATAACTTTTGTTTTTAAGCGCAACATAAATATAAGACATAACCTAACCTCTCCTAACCTCTCCAAACCTTACCCAACCTCTCTTAGCTCTCCAGCTCCTTGACCCCATAAACCTTCCATAGACCTCATAACCCACCGGCTCGGCCCATTCTCCTCATAATTACCATACTTTGTCTATTAAGGTCCTCACAATACCTTACTGACCGAGCAGCAAGTATACTTAAGTCACAGACTTCATTTGTAACTAAATTATACTCTCAGTTTTAATATATCATGAAACTGGGTTTACAGCTTGGTGCATATACACCAAGAATTTTTTTTTTCAGGCATATTCCTGCGCGGGCACTAAGCCTCTCGCTGGCCCACTAAGTGTTGCTTGTTTCTGTATTACTTGGGCGGAGTATGAGTATTTATGACTCGTAAGGTCGCTTCAGTAAGATTTTGCCATATGTGTTTAACAACTAATCCTGCTCTGTTGAATCTAAGTTGAAATCTTAATGAGTTTGTAACTGTGCACTGTGTTAGATAATGTTCCAGTGGGCTGTCGGGCATTTCTCAACCAAGAATCTGGGTATACACCTCTTTGAATATACACCTAGATCCCCCCTAGACCCCCATAACCCCCTGTTCCAGATCCTCCTAGGCCCCTCACACCCCAGACCCCCCTAGAACCCCCAGGTCCTCCTTCCTAGACCCTCCCACCCCATACATCCCTTGCCACCCCCCAACTCCAATGGAATCAACAGAAACTGAGAATGGACAGAAGAGAGTCAGCTTCAAGGCCATGTACTCGAACATAGAAGGGATTACAAACAAGGCTAGGCAATGAGTCACAATAACGTGGCTAACGTAAGTTGACCAGACCACACACTAGAAGGTGAAGGGACGACGACGTTTCGGTCCAGTCCTGGACCATTCTCAAGTCGATCGACTTGAGAATGGTCCAGGACGGACCAAAACGTCGTCTTCCCTTCACCTTCTAGTGTGTGCTCAGGTCAACAAACAAGGCTAGTGAACTTAGGGAAAGAACACAAGAAGTAAACCCTGATGTAATTGGACTCACAGAAACAAAACTCTCAGGATCGTAATGAATGCGGTGTTTCCACAGGACTACACTGTAATAGGAAAAGAGAGGAAAGGAAGGGAAGGAGGCGGAGTAGCTCTACTGATAAGAACGGAATGGAGATTCGAGATGGTTATTCCGGGCTGCGATGGGTTCAGAGACTTCATAACAGGCACCATGACGATGGGAGGACCAAGAGCAGTAGTAGCAGTGATATATAACCCACCACCAAATGAAAGAAGACCCAGGCAAGAGTATGACAGAAACAACATGGCAGCCCTGGAAACACAAACCAAAACTGTCTCTATTTTCCGCTTGTTACAACTTGTAATAAAGTTGTTACATCTTGGCGTAACGTGTTTATGACGGATTAGAACGTTGTTACAACTTGCTATATTGGTTGTTATAACTGGTTAGGAGGTGTTAAAACTTGTTCGAACGTTGTACCAACGTCGTAGTTTCGGTGTGTGTTTGGTGGGAGGTAACACTATCATTGAGAGAGCGGCTACTGCTGCTTGTAGAAATCGATCCCATCTGCTCATCATGGAGGACTTTAATCACGGAAGGATAGACTGGGAAAACAAGGAACCGCATGAAGGTGAGGAAACATGGAGAGAGAAACTGTTGGAGGTAGCGAGTAGAAACTTTTTAAGTCAGCATGTTAAGGGGTCCCCACGAGAATGAGAGGCAGTGATGAACCAGCAAGACTCGACCTAGTATTCACTCTGAACGATTCAGACATAAAGGAAATCGGTCTTGAAGCCCCAGTAGGTATGAGTGATCACATTGTTCTGTTGTTTGAGTATCTGGTTGAAGAAGGGATAATGTACTCAAGGATGGGACCAGAAAGCCAGAGGTCGGCATTCTGGAAGGGAAACTATGAGGAGATGAGAAAATTCCTAAATGAAATAGCTTGGGAAACAGAGCTTAGAGGAAAGACGGTTCAAAACATGATGGCCTACATCACACAGAAGTGTAAGGAGGCAGCAGACAAGTTTGTCCTAGGCCAAAAGGAAAAAAAATAAATACAGATGAGTAACCCATGTTTTAATCAGAGTTGTAAGGTAGCAAAGCAACTAAGTAAAAGGGGGTGGAGAAACTATAGAAACCACAGAACACTAGAGAGCAGAGAAAGATACCAGAGCGCCAGTAATGAATACGTCAGGGGCGAGAAGAGAGGTAGCGAGGCAATATGAAAATGACATAGCGAGCAAGGCAAAGACTCGACCCAAACTGCTGCATAGCACATCAGGAGGAAAACAACAGTGAAGGAACAGGTAATGAAACTGAGGATAGGGGCAGAAAGATTCACTACAAACGACAAGGAAGTGTGTGAGAATCTCAATAAGAGTACCAGGAGGTCTTCACCTCTGATCAAGGAGAAGTCCTAGAGATAAGAGAAGGAGCATCATATCAGATACCACTAGAGGAGTTTGCGATTACCAGGGGGGAGGTGAGGAAACATCTGCTAGATTTGGACGTAACTAAGGCTATAGGCCCGGATGAAATCTCACCATGGATTCTAAAGGAAGGAACAGAAGCTCTGTGCCTGCCACTATCCATGGTGTACAACAAATCAGTGGTAACAGGTGAACTGCAAAAAATTTGGATGACGGCCAATGTAGTCCCAATATACAAGAAGGGTGATAGACAGGACGCACTGAACTTCAGGCCAGTGTCCCTAACTTGCATTCCATGCAAGATGATGGAGAAGATTGTGCGAAAAAAGCTAGAGGAACATCTGAGCGGAAGAGCTTTGTAACACAACATCAGCATGGGTTCAGGGATGGCAAATCATGCCTAACTGGTTTAATTGATTTCTATGACCAGGCAACAAAAATCAGCCAAGAGAGAGAGAGAGAGGGCTGGGCAGACTGCATATTTCTGGTCTACCAGAAAGCTTTTAACACAGTACCACATAAGAGACTAGTGCCCAACCTCGAGATGCAAGCTGGAATAAAAGGGAAGGTACTCCTCTGGATAAGGGAGTACCTATGTAACAGGACACAGCAAGTCATCGTGAAGGGTGAGGTCTCGGAGTGGCGGGGAGTCACCAGTGGAGTCCCACAGGGATCAGTCCTTGGACCTACACTGTTTCTGATATAAGTAAATGATCCCCCAAAAGGAATTGACTCGTTCCTCTCGATGTTTGCTAAAAACGCAAAAATTATGAGGAGGATCAAGACAGAGGAGGATAGTATGAGGCTACAAGATGACCTAGACAATCTGAAGAAATGGTACTACAAATGGCTACTAAAGTTCAACCCAAGTAAATGTAAGGTAATGAAACTAGGAGGAGGAACTAGGTGGCCAGTCACTGGATACCGAATGGGAGATGAAGTCCTTCACGAAACGGACAGAGAGAAAGATATAGGAGTTGATATCACGCCAAACCTGTCTCCTGAAGCCCACATCAAAAGAATAAAATCAGTGGCTTAAGCGAGGCTGGCTAACATCAGAACTGCTTTCAGAAGCCTGTGTAAGGAATCCTTCAGAATCTTGCATACCACATATGTAAGGCCATTCTTGGAGTTTGTAGCCCCAGCATGGAGCCTGTATCTAGTCAAGCACAAGGCGAAGCTGGAAAAAGTCCAGAGGTATGCCAATAGGCTAGTCCCGGAACTAACAGGCATGAGTTATGAGGATTGACTACGTGAACTGCACCTCACGTCGCTGGAAGACAGAAGAGCTAAGGGAGACATGATCACCACATACAAAATTCTGAGGGGAATTGACAGGATGGACAAGGATGGATTATTTAACACGGGTGGTACACTCACAAGGGGACACAGGTGGAAGCTGAGTACCCAAATGAGCCACAGAAATATTAGAAAGAACTTTTTCAGTGTCAGAGTAGTTAATAAATGGAATGCACTTGGATGTGATGTGGTGGATGCAGACTCCATACACAGTTTCAAATATAGATATGACAGAGCCCAGTAGGCTCAGGAATCTTTACATCAGTTGATTGACGGTTGAGAGGCGGGACCAAAGAACCAAACCTCAACCCCCTGCAACCACAACTAGGTAAGTACAACTAGGTGAGTACACAAGGAAACTGGTTATACACCTATTAGTGTATATATTCCCATTTCGCAAATAGCTTGTCTCACGTCACTTATCAACAAGAGAATCCCACTAATATCTGGTTCTCAGCCATCGTTATTACAAATTAATTGATGCGAAATTGCAAGGTGTTAATAAGGCAGGTGTCATGACGCTTAGTCAAATTAATTATCTTGCCAATCATGCCAGAGACAGGGAGAGAGAGAGAGAGAGAGAGAGAGAGAGAGAGAGAGAGAGAGAGAGAGAGAGAGAGAGAGAGAGAAAGCGAGAGAGAGAGACAGAGAGAGAGACAGAGAGAGAGACAGAGAGAGAGACAGACAGAGAGAAAGAGAAAGAGAGAAAGAGAGAAAGAGAGAGAGAGAGAGAGAGAGAGAGAGAGAGAGAGAGAGAGAGAGAGAGAGAGAGAGAGAGAGAGAGAGAGAGAGAGAGAGAGAGAGAGAGAGAGAGAGACAGAGAGAGAGAGAGACAGAGAGAGAGAGAGAGAGAGAGACAGAGAGAAAGAGAGAGAGAGAGAGAGGGGAGGAGACAGAAGGGGAGAGAGACAGCGAGAAGGATAAACAGCAATAGACTCAAAGAAACTGAGAAATGGAGAGGAATAAAATCAGAGAAGGAGAGAGAGGCAGAGATATATAGACTAAGGGACTGACTGACAGACAAGTAGATAGACAGGCATTTAGATTCCAAATGCTCAAGAGCATTTGGAATCTAAAGAGCACCTCTTTAGTGCAGGCTTGGAGGAGTTTCCTTAATATGTTCTCAGGTATGTCAAGAGGAGTGCAAGCCGGATCACAATACACTCTATCTGCTATCATTCCGATTGTTTCATCCACAGATACTTTGGTAAACAGTGACTTTACATCAAACGAGGCTCTTATCCCCATGACCCGTGCTCCCTGCAATAAGTCAACAAATTCTTTTGGAGACTAAAGGCTGAAAGCACAAGGCACATAAGGAGTAAGCAAGCCGTTGCGTCGCTTAGCTAGTCTGTATGTCTGTATGTGGGTGTGGGTATCTAGCTGACGATTGGCTGAAGTGGGTTTCCAATCTTGTGGGTCTTGACATTTCCATAAGCATACCCAGGTTTGTATTCACTAATAACCTTTGGCAGGTGGAGTCCGGATTTCTTGGCGTTCACAGTTTCGATCAATCTGTTTACCTTTGTTTTCAATTCGGCTGTAGTGTCCTGCGTTACCCTTTGGAATTTAGTTTGGTCAGAGATTATGAGGTTAATTTTTGCCAGATATTCGTCTTTTTTTAAGAATGACATTTATTTGCGACTTGTCACCTCTCCTGACGACTTGTTCTCGCTAAGGCTCTTAAAACCTGCTCTCAGCTCTGGGACAGTATGGTGCTTCTGTAGTTACTTCGAATCTTTCCTCCTTCTGCAATAAGTTCTGCTTACAAGGTGACTTTAGTGGTAACCTTATTTTGCGTCTCGAGGTCGTATTTGTCGTCCAATAGGATCTCCCACTCCACTTTCCGGGCCATCTCACTTGGTCTGGACATAACGTAACAGTTAATACCCAGATTTAAGAGAGTTATTTGGTCCTCAGTGAGGTTGATTACAGCAAGGTTTAAGACGCCATCTCTGGGTCGTGGAATCGCCATAGGTCTTCAAAATAATGTTGTCAGTTTCTTGATGATCCTGGTTTCGGTGCTGTCGTGATGTCGATCTGTAAGGATGTCGAGGTGTTGGTCGATACGAGTATGGAGGTCTTCGTCAAAGTTGCTGTTACTCCATTTATTTTTAGCGTGGAGTAGTTGCGTTTTGCTGTCTTTGATCTCATTCTTTGACTTGTGTATTTGATTTCGAATCAGATCTTGGCGATATTTTATCAAGAGGGCTTAGTTTCTTGCTGCCGGGTCGTGCGTTTTAATATTAATATATTTTGGTAGCAGTCTTTTTTGTAAACATATGTTGTTGAATATGACCAAAAAGGTAAGATTAATAATTCTAATACAAATTTTTTCAAAATTTCTTATGTTTTCTTGACTGTCGATAATTATTTGAATATCACTTCTCAAAAATTTATTTATATTTATGGTCTGACGCCTGAACGCATTTTGTAATTCTTATTACATTTTCAAAGACTTAGTTTACACATACAAATTCATCGTACTTATTCTCGTTTTGGGTGAGGTGACAAACACAAGACAGAACACGAAACAATGGGCATAAATTGGGTATGAAAAGATAAGATTGGAAGTAACTGCAGAAGGCCTATTTGCCCATACCTCCTTTCATGCTTTGATGTTGGTTTGGCGTCTGGCAGTGGGTAGAATATAGTTGTGCATTAATTGGCTGACACCAGCGACACATACCCACTGCCTCTCCCTGACACCAGCGACACATACCCACTGCCTCTCCCTGGCACCAGCGACACATACCCACTGCCTCTCACTGGCACCAGCGACACATACTCACCGCTGGACTTGTGATCCTGTCGTCCTGGGTTCGATCCCGGACGCCGGCGAGAGACAATGGGCAGAGTTTCTTTCATCCTATGCCCCTGGTACCTAGCAGTAAAATAGGTACCTGGGTGTTAGTCAGCTGTCATGGGCTGCTTCCTGGGGGTGGAGGCCTGGTCGAGGACCGGGCCGCGGGGACGCTAAAAAGCCCCGAAATCATCTCCAGATAACCTCTCCTTGGAACAAGCGACACATACCCACTGCCTCTCCCTGTAACCACGACACATACCCACTGCCTCTCCCTGGCACCAGCGACACATACCCACCGCCTCTCACTGGCACAAGCGACACATACTCACCGCTTCTCCCTGGCACCAGCGACACATACCCACTGCCTCTCCCTGGCACCAGCGACACATACCTACCGCCTCTCCCTGTAACCACGACACATACCCACCGCCTCTCCCTGGCACCAGTGACACATACCCTCAGCCTTTCCCTGGCACCAGCGACACATACCCGCCGCCTCTCCCTGGCACCAGCGACTTACCCTCAGCCTCTCCCTGGCACCAGCGACACATACCCACCGCCTCTCCCTGGCACCAGCGACACATACCCTCAGCCTCTCCCTGGCGCCAGCGACACATACCCAAAGCCTCCTCCTGGCACCAGCAACACATACCAACCACCTCTCCCAGGCACCAGCGACACATACCCACGACCTCTCCCTGGCACCAGCTGCACATACCCACGACCTCTCCCTGGCACCAGCTGCACATACCCACGACCTCTCCCTGGCACCAGCTGCACATACCCTCAGTCTCTCCCTGGCACCAGCGACACATACCCACCACCTTTTCCTGGCACCAGCGGCACATACCCACGACCTCTCCCGGCACCAGCGGCACAAACCCTCAGCCTCTCTCTGGCACCAGCGACACAAACCCTCAGCCTCTCTCTGGCACCAGCGACACTTACCCACCACCTCTTCCCACCTACGTATCAGCGGCTCTTGGCTTCCATCAGCGTTCAAAGACATCATGGTAATAAGAATGATTCAACTAGCCAAGTTACACAGGTTTGATGGCCGTTGTCTGACACAGAAAATATTTACTTGACAATAAAATAATATTGCGAGTGTACAGAGATGACATAAGCACTAATATGATAATGAACATGACATAACACTCCTGCCTGAATAAGCTTAAATATATTTTAAAGGAAGAGAACTGACGGCCAAGAAACATAGCTTCTCCTTCTCCCAAACTAACAGGTCTTACCATTCCTTTATGAAACGATTTAACACTCATAAGCATCACCTATGAATTGGCCAATTATGCCACCTTTGGGAACCACAGACGCAAGTTAAACCACACGAGGTAGTTACCTTAAATGTTAACAGCGGCCCCCACGGCTCGCTGGGAGTAACATGACCTTAGAGGCTGCATGGTCCTATTGCACCGGCTGTAGTTAATACAATATGATCACCTTAACTGTAGTAAGGGAGAGGAAGGAGTCTGTCTCACACACCACCACGGTCTGTACCACACACCACGGTCTGTATCACACACCACGGTGTGTACCACACACCACCGTCTGTACCACAAACCATCACGGTCTGTACCACACACGATCACGGTCTGTACCACACACCATCACGGTCTGTACCACACCACCACAGTCTGTACCACAAACCTCCACGGTCTGTACCACACACCATCACGGTCTGTACCACACACCAATACGGTCTGTACCACACACCAATACGGTCTGTACCACACACCATCACGGTCTGTACCTCACACCAATACGGTCTGTACCACACACCATCACGGTCTGTACCACACACCATCACGGTCTGTACCACACACCAATACGGTCTGTACCACACACCAATACAGTCTGTACCACACACCAATACGGTCTGTACCACACACCATCACGGTCTGTACCTCACACCTATACGGTCTGTACCACACACCATTACGGTCTGTACCACACAGCAACACGGTCTGTACCACACACCACCACGGTCTGTACCTCACACCAACACGGTCTGTACCACACACCATTACGGTCTGTACCTCACACCAACACGGTCTGTACCACACACCAACACGGTCTGTACCTCACACCAACACGGTCTGTACCACACACCACCACGGTCTGTACTACACCACCACAGTCTATACCACAAACCTCCACGGTCTGTACCACACACCATCACGGTCTGTACCACAAACCTCCACGGTCTGTACCACACACCATCACGGTCTGTACCACAAACCTCCACGGTCTGTACCACACACCATCACGGTCTGTACCACACACCAATACGGTCTGTACCACACACCACCACGGTCTGTACCACAAACCTCCACGGTCTGTACCACACACCATCACGGTCTGTACCACACACCACCACGGTCTATACCACATACCACGGTCTGTACCACACCACCACAGTCTGTACCACAAACCATCACGGTCTGTACCACACACCATCACGGTCTGTACCACACACCATCACGGTCTGTACCACACACCATCACGGTCTGTACCACACACCAATACGGTCTGTACCACACACCAATACGGTCTGTACCACACACCACCACGGTCTGTACCTCACACCAATACGGTCTGTACCACACAGCAACACGGTCTGTACCACACACCACCACGGTCTGTACAACACACCACCACGGTCTGTACCACACAGCAACACGGTCTGTACCACACACCACGGTCTGTACCACACACCACGGTCTGTACCACACACCACGGTCTGTACCACACACCACGGTCTGTACCACACACCACGGTCTGTACCACACTCCACGGTCTGTACCACACACCACGGTCTGTACCACACACCGCGGTCTGTACCACACACCAAGGTCTGTACCACACACCACGGTCTGTACCACACACCAAGGTCTGTACCACACACCACGGTCTGTATCATACAC
Source organism: Procambarus clarkii (assembly GCF_040958095.1). Taxonomy (NCBI): domain Eukaryota; kingdom Metazoa; phylum Arthropoda; class Malacostraca; order Decapoda; family Cambaridae; genus Procambarus; species Procambarus clarkii. The sequence goes on along the minus strand of NC_091160.1, from coordinate 11,448,723 downwards.
TATGGTCTGTACCACACATCACGGTCTATACCACACACCAAGGTCTGTACCACACACCACGGTCTGTACCACACACCAAGGTCTGTACCACACACCACGGTCTGTACCGCACACTATATCCTTCAATAACGCTGAAATATTTGCCAAAGTGTTCTAAAGTTATAAACTAATTCAACCGTCCCCTGAGCTTGATGAGAATATTGAGTGAGACATACAGAAAGGGGGAGAGGTAGGTGAGGGCTAGAGGAAGGGGGAGAGGTAGGTGAGAGCTACAGGAAGGGGGAGAGGAAGGTGAGGGCTACAGGAAGGGGGAGAGGTAGGTGAGGGCTAGAGGAAGGGGGAGAGGTAGGTGAGGGCTACAGGAAGGGGGAGAGGTAGGTGAGCGCTACAGGAAGGGGGAGAGGTAGGTGAGCGCTACAGGAAGGGGGAGAGGTAGCTGAGCGCTACAGGAAGGGGGAGAGGTAGGTGAGAGCTACAGGAAGGGGGAGAGGTAGGTGAGAGCTACAGGAAGGGGGAGAGGTAGGTGAGAGCTACAGGAAGGGGGAGAGGTAGGTGAGGGCTACAGGAAGGGGGAGAGGTAGGTAAGCGCTACAGGAAGGGGGAGAGGTAGGTGAGGGCTACAGGAAGGGGGAGAGGTAGGTGAGCGCTACAGGAAGGGGGAGAGGTAGGTGAGGGCTACAGGAAGGGGGAGAGGTAGGTGAGGGCTACAGGAAGGGGGAGAGGTAGGTGAGGGCTACAGGAAGGGGGAGAGGTAGGTGAGCGCTACAGGAAGGGGGAGAGGTAGGTGAGCGCTACAGGAAGGGGGAGAGGTAGGTGAGCGCTACAGGAAGGGGGAGAGGTAGGTGAGCGCTACAGGAAGGGGGAGAGGTAGGTGAGAGCTACAGGAAGGGGGAGAGGTAGGTGAGAGCTACAGGAAGGGGGAGAGGTAGGTGAGAGCTACAGGAAGGGGGAGAGGTAGGTGAGGGCTACAGGAAGGGGGAGAGGTAGGTGAGCGCTACAGGAAGGGGGAGAGGTAGGTGAGGGCTACAGGAAGGGGGAGAGGTAGGTGAGCGCTACAGGAAGGGGGAGAGGTAGGTGAGGGCTACAGGAAGGGGGAGAGGTAGGTGAGGGCTACAGGAAGGGGGAGAGGTAGGTGAGGGCTACAGGAAGGGGGAGAGGTAGGTGAGCGCTACAGGAAGGGGGAGAGGTAGGTGAGGGCTACAGGAAGGGGGAGAGGTAGGTGAGGGCTACAGGAAGGGGGAGAGGTAGGTGAGGGCTACAGGAAGGGGGAGAGGTAGGTGAGCGCTACAGGAAGGGGGAGAGGTAGGTGAGAGCTACAGGAAGGTGGAGAGTTAGGTGAGGGACTACAGGAAGGGGGAGAGGTAGGTGAGGGTTACAGGAAGGGGGACAGGTAGGTGAGGGCTACAGGAAGGTGGAGAGTTAGGTGAGGGACTACAGGAAGGGGGACAGGTAGGTGAGGGCTACAGGAAGGGGGACAGGTAGGTGAGGGCTACAGGAAGGGGGACAGGTAGGTGAGGGCTACAGGAAGGGAGAAAGGTAGGTGAATTTCTTTGCTTGTGAGCAGGTTTGTAGTTTACTTTTGAGCAGGTTTCTAGTGTTCTTGTTAACAGGGTTTTAGTGTGTTTGTGAGCCGGCTGTAGTGTGTGTGTGTGTGCTTATGAGCAAATGTTGTTGTGTGTGAGTACTTGTGAGCGAAGTTGTAATGTGCTTATGACCAGGGGTTGTTGTGTGTACACTTGTGAGCAGAGTTGTAATGTGCTTATGAGCTGCGGTTGCTGTGTGTACACTTGTGAGCAGAGTTGTAATGTGCTTATGAGCTGCGGTTGCTGTGTGTACACTTGTGAGCAGAGTTGTAATGTGCTTATGAGCTGCGGTTGCTGTGTGTACACTTGTGAGCAGAGTTGTAATGTAACAACTGAAGCTGTTTTAAAATAAGTAATTGTATGGGAGGCATTGGGATATGCCCTTGTACAAAAGTTAGAGACAAGTGGTAGTTGACCTGACCCGACGTCACGAAGTATCTCCTCGGCGATTAGCAGTTTAGATCGCAAAATGGCCGGCACCTTTGTCTTAAGCAACGAATAATTAATTATTTTACAGAAGTCAGTATTTTAGAGAAATTCCAGTCTTCATTCATATTGTATTCAATAGTATTCCTGTTTACAGTATCAACAATATCCTCAATAGTCGGAATACTGAGTAAGTCACCATCAGTGACGTCACTAGCCGGGACTAGCCTTTGATGCGAGCGATTTTGGCGACCAAAGGTCACGGGTCACCAAAGCCTTCCACATTTAGTAATTTTCAAAGATCATATAGCCATTTTGTAATTGGAAATAGCCTTTCACAAAGATGCCTGTGTAATTACCTTCAGTTTAAAGGAGTTCAACCATTTGGGTTGTTCAGGGCAACAGAGATTAGTTGTTTACCTTAAACCTTGCTAGTAAACTTAGTGAACCTGGCGTATGAATACTCTAGCCTCGTGGTGAGGAAGGGTTACTCAGGCAGTGTGGGCAGGTCAGCAACTGAGAGAGGTCGTCCATCTCCACCTCTCCCCAAGACCAGCACTACATCTAGCTGGTTGCAGTAAAAGGTAGAGTCTGCTATAGTTTTGCATAGGGAATTAGTTCATATCATGCCTCTAGGAAGTATGAACTATTGGGAGTGCTTTTATTTAGATTTTGTTAAGATTTTGAATAAATAAACCAGTTAGTTGTAATTTGCATTTCATTATTTCCATGTTTTCATGCTATCATTGTCCTTGGCACGTGGTCTCCATGCGTCTGAGTTTAGTTGGGCCACAAGCCTAGCAAAGCGTAAGAGTTCAGTTATCCCTTTGTTTGCTATAATTTCCCACACTTAACGTAGATTCTTCCCTCCTGTTCCAAATAACTGGGGATCAAGCCCCAAGGTCATAATGAGTGCTTAATCGCTCCAGACCCCGGTTACTGACGCTCCTTGTTAATGGTCTGGTGGTGGCAGCAGGAGGAGATTCTAGAGTTTGCTAGGAGTCTAGTACCACGTCGTGAGGCTGTAGAATCTTAGCCGGTCAAAATGGCTAAGACCACGTGGGATTCGGCTTAGAGTAGCTCTAGGGTCCCTTGGTAGAAGAGAAGTAAATAGAATACGGGCAGGGCTAAGGGCGAGTAAGAGCAGAGATTATACCCCCCCCCCCCCCCGTGTTACAGTAATGTGCATGTGAGTAGGGCTGCAGTTTGTGTGCTTGTGAGCCTTCCGCAGTGTACTTGTGAGCCGAGCTGTAGTGTGTGTTCGTTTGAACATGGCTGTATTGTCTGTGCCTGTGAGTAGAACTGTAGTGAGTTTGTGAGCAGGGATGTAGCGCGTGCGACCGTTCGCAGGGCTGTAGTGTGCTTGTTGGGACGGCTGTAGTGTGTGTGCTTGTTGGGACGGCTGTCGTGTGTGTGCTTGTTGGGACGGCTATAGTGTGTGTGCTTGTTGGGACGGCTATAGTGTGTGTGCTTGTTGGGACGGCTGTAGTGTGTGTGCTTGTCGGGACGGCTGTAGTGTGTGTGCTTGTTGGGACGGCTGTAGTGTGTGTGCTTGTTGGGACGGCTGTAGTGTGTGTGCTTGTTGGGACGGCTGTAGTGTGTGTGCTTGTTGGGACGGCTATAGTGTGTGTGCTTGTTGGGACGGCTATAGTGTGTGTGCTTGTTGGGACGGCTGTAGTGTGTGTGCTTGTCGGGACGGCTGTAGTGTGTGTGCTTGTTGGGACGGCTGTAGTGTGTGTGCTTGTTGGGACGGCTGTAGTGTGTGTGCTTGTCGGGACGGCTGTAGTGTGTGTGCTTGTTGGGACGGCTGTAGTGTGTGTGCTTGTTGGGACGGCTGTAGTGTGTGTGCTTGTTGGGACGGCTGTAGTGTGTGTGCTTGTTGGGACGGCTGTAGTGTGTGTGCTTGTTGGGACGGCTGTAGTGTGTGTGCTTGTTGGGACGGCTGTAGTGTGTGTGCTTGTTGGGACGGCTGTAGTGTGTGTGCTTGTTGGGACGGCTGTAGTGTGTGTGCTTGTTGGGACGGCTGTAGTGTGTGTGCTTGTTGGGACGGCTGTAGTGAAAAGTGAAGATTTCCTCATTCCTCGAATTTCTATGATTCCAACGGATCTGCCATTTCAATTTAAGAGATTGCAATTCCCAATTCGATTGGCGTTTGCAATCACCATCAACAAAGCTCAGGGCCAATCTTTAGAATTGTGTGGTTTAGATCTAGACACGGATTGCTTGTCACATTAACAAATGTGTTATGTGCTCTAGAGTTGGCAGACCAGACAATCTCTATATCTACACAGACAATAGAACTACAAATAATATTGCATACCCACAAGAATTGTGAAATTAAGCATATTAAAAATGTGCGCTTTCTCTTTTCTTTCCTTTCCATTTACCCAGACTGAGCCACAGCAACGCATGGTGGGTACAGCTAGTGAGACAATAAAAAAGTTATGAAATTAACACACGTCACTCAGACAAGAATATATCAATACAATAACCGTTAGTCACCGAGGTTCTTAGTGTGTGGTGAAGGTTAATTCTTTAATGCCTGAACAGGTGTCCAGAGAATATCACATGCAGGTAAACATTTTGACACGTGTGGGTCCCCTTAATTGTTCTACCCTTCACCTGCTGTGGGTGGAGGAGGCTGTAGACTTAATCGGAACTTATGTATATATGATTTATATGGTATTTTATTAAATAAAGATAAAAAAAATTTACTCACTAAGATGTAACCTAGATGTAACCTCACCGCCTTTAAAGTCTCTCCATAGCCCGTGCTGCTGGAAATTCTTGTTCTGAATAGCTAAATCTAAAACAACAACATCACTAAGATTTTACGGGCTATTCATGCCCGTGCCCCCTCTTGGGTGGCTTAATCTTCATCAATCAATCACTATGATTAATTAAAAGTCAACTTAGAACAGCAGTAGACATATTGTACACACAGACGGTCTGCCATAACATCTAAACTCCTTATACACGTGTCCCTAACAGCCAGACGATAACCTTCCAGTTTCACTGACACGGGCTAACATAGCTGGCCACTTGGGGTGCGTTGATTTTTTTTTATTTTTTTTTATTTTTATAAAAGAATACACAATGTACAAAACAGACACCCGCCAAAAGAACAAGCTAAGAACATACACAGGACAATATAACAAAGGAAGTAAACCACGGATACACTAAACATACCCAACAAAAACCAATAAAGAAAACACATGACACAAGGCACAAAAAAAAAGAGAACCCAGAAACGGGGACAGTATTTACCACAAAAAACAGAACATGACATAAATAGCACACAATAGAAATAACATAAAACATAGGCACTTCCACACAACCTTAAGTACAGAAATACAAAAGGAGAACGCACATACAAGCCCAGCCCAACAACCCAAACACAGGTGCATAAAAGTACAGAACAACAGGCCTCCGAAACCCCTAAGAGGCAAAATTACAAAACTACATTAAACAAAAAACATGGAAATACAGAACATGGAAAGTCAAACAGAAATAACTGAGTACATTTCTTGTTTCTTACTCCGTTTCCTCATGCATAATTAAAAAGACATAATACAAAGGCAGAACACAAAACACAAATCAAGAAAGAACAGATAAATAATACATAAATAGCCCAAGGCAAAGTACATGGCTGGCAAAAAGAACACTCATAACACAGGAACAGTAGTAAATGAAAAGGGGGGGGGGAGGACCAAACATAAACCTGGGCACCCCAACCCCCCACACAGAAAATCACAAAATACAGAAGAGGCACGCTCCAAAGACATAGGAGCATATAAGCACACATACCATAAAGAACAAAAATGCACAAACCATAAAACCCATACAAGGCAAACAAAAAGGCCCACGCAGGAGCCAGGGAAAACATAAAAACCACACCCACACACAAGCACACCCAAACGAACACACACCCACAGGAGCCAAAACAACCACACACACACACACCATCCAACAGGCCCAACTGGACCCCAAGATCATTTAAACCACGAACATGCAAAGACGCACAGACAACAGAGGGCGCCATCGGGAGAACCTCAGGACACCCCCAACCCAACGCGTCCCCCAGGGGACACAACCGCACCCGCAGCGGGAGCCACATCCACACCACCAGGCTCAACCCCCTGCCGCACCCTGGAAGACGACCGGCCAGGAACCCCCTTCAAAATCACAGGAGACACACCATGCGAAGAGGGTGCCCCAGGCGTCGAGGACACCATCCACAGTTTTTCCCCTGCCTCCGCCGCCCCGAGCCCGACACCACGCTCAATGCCCCGCTCATCCCCAGATCCCGCTTCCGAAGGGGGAGGAGGAACCACTGGAGAAGCGGAGGGAGGAGCACCAGCCAAAGGCACACCACCCGAAGCCTCGATCCTCTTCCCAGGGAGGCCCCTGCTGTGCGACCGATCCCTCGGAGCGCGCTTTCGTCGAGGAACAGAAGAGCCCAATGCAACCACAGGAGGCACAGCACAAGCGACAGCAGGCGGCTGCGCCACGGCACCAGCATCAGGAACACCGCTAGGCTGGCCGTCAGGAGACACAGTAACAACACCGCCCCTGGCCTCGGGAAGCACACTGGCCACTGCACACGGGTCGCCCGCAGGCACCACACTACACACGTTGGATTCCAAGGAGACACTCGGGTCGCGATGTACCTCCGCCGCCACCAGCAGAGGCGCACCCGAAGCAGGAGCCGCGAGAGCATCAGAGTCAACAGACAGAGTAGAGGACCCAGCAGCAGACGGAGAGGTAGGGACAGCTGGGGACGAGGCCTCCAGAGGCACACCCACAGAGCCCGGGCCCACTGGGGGCGCCCCAGCCTCCGGCAGAAGTGGAAAATCATCCGCATGGAAAACCGATGGGTCCTCCGGGCGAGGGGCACGGCAAGCTGCAGCGAAATGGCCTACCTCACCACACCGGAAACAGGAGCGAGTCTGCCCCTGGTAGAACACACGCACATAAAACCCACACACAGCCACCCGAGAGGGAATAGCCCCAGAGAGCCGCATGCGCAAAGTACGGGCACCCATACGGAGCCCCTTCAGGCGCCCACTAAGCAGACAGGCATGACGCTGCCCCACCACCTCACCATACCGACGGAACGCGGCGGACAGCTCATCCTCAGGAAACTGCACCGGCGCACCATGAACGCTCACATACGTCAGGGGGCCCCACGGATCGGAGACCTCCACCGTCACAGCAGAACCTGGAAGTACATGCGTCCGTGTACCCCATCGACGCACAAACAGCTGATACACCTGCGCCGAGGAGAACGTCACCGCCACCCGGGTAGGGGAAAGTTTCTCAACACCGTAGAGATCTTGGTACTCCACACGCATGACGTCCATAAGGGCAACCTCCACCAAGGGCCAGTCAACGGGGGCCGAGAAATCAAGCCGGGCGGTGTCGACCCGGCGAACACGGCCACCACTAGTCGACGCCATGACACCCGCCAGGCCCCGGCCAATGGCCGCACCACACCGTCAACAAGACGACCACCACGCAGCAGTTACAGGTCAACACTGACAGCCCGGGCCGAACGTCAGCGCCCTCCGGTAGCAGAGCGGCGACCTCTTGGGGTGCGTAGATGGTGGTTTTCTACCCTCTTTCACCTCCAGCACCACCGCACGTGGCTGACCAAGTGAGGTTACTCGTTCAGATGACAGGTACAAGGGCTCACGTGTGTGGGGCGCGTAGGAGACATGGGGCGGAGGCCCCCGCACGTGGGTGGACAATGCAAGCACGGGCCCGGAGTGTGTAGCATGACACGGTGGGCCATATGACACGCACACACTAAAGGGTGGACTCAGGCACGACACTAAAGGGTGGGCTCAGGCACGACACTAAAGGGTGGGGTCAGGCACGACACTAAAGGGTGGGCTCAGGCACAACACTAAAGGGTGGGCTCAGGCACGACACTAAAGGGTGGGCTCAGGCACGACACTAAAAGGTGGGCTCAGGCACGACACTAAAGGGTGGGCTCAGGCACGACATTAAAGGGTGGGCTCAGTCACGACACTAAAGGGTGGGCTCAGGCACGACACTAAAGGGTGGACACAGGCACGACACTAAAGGGTGGGCTCAGGCACGACACTAAAGGGTGGGGTCAGGCACGACACTAAAGGGTGAGCTCAGGCACAACACTAAAGGGTGGGCTCAGGCACGACACTAAAGGGTGGGCTCAGGCACGACACTAAAGGGTGGACTCAGGCACGACACTAAAGGGTGGGCTCAGGCACGACACTAAAGGGTGGGCTCAGGCACAACACTAAAGGGTGGGCTCAGGCACGACACTAAAGGGTGGGCTCAGGCACGACACTAAAGGGTGGGCTCAGGCACGACACTAAAGGGTGGACTCAGGCACGACACTAAAGGGTGGACTCAGGCACGACACTAAAGGGTGGACTCAGGCACAACACTAAAGGGTGGGCTCAGGCACGACACTAAAGGGTGGACTCAGGCACGACACTAAAGGGTGGGCTCAGGCACGACACTAAAGGGTGGACTCAGGCACAACACTAAAGGGTGGGCTCAGGCACAACACTAAAGGGTGGACTCAGGCACGACACTAAAGGGTGGACTCAGGCACGACACTAAAGGGTGGGCTCAGGCACGACACTAAAGGGTGGGCTCAGGCACGACACTAAAGGGTGGGCTCAGGCACGACACTAAAGAGTGGGTTTTATTCACAAAACACAGTCAGTCTCTGCAGGTCTGGATTCAATCCAATCTTGCAAAACTCGAGCGGCGAGGATCTGTCGAGCACTTATATAATCTAAACCCTTGAATGCGTACCTGGATTAAGACGATTATAACTTATCGCCTTTGGCCTCAGCCCGTCACTACTGACTTGCACTCATGTGGTTATATCTTTCTCTACAACAGTTATCACTATTTAACTTCGAATCAAGGAAATTTCGCGGTCGTGATTCTGAGACGATCGGCAGTTATCCTAAATTTACGCGCGGAAAGATCCGAGTCTTTATGAGTTTCTAGATGTGATTAACACTAATTCCGTTGTTATTAGTACAAAGCCTGTCCACTTGAGGTGACCTCCCGGGGCACAATGACGCTCCACAGTTATGGGCTGTTTGACTAGTGTCTTCCTTTTCCACAAGGCTAGTTAACAGTAGCCACATCGTACTGTAGTGACACACTACTGTAGTGACATGGTATTGTAGTGACACACTACTGTAGTGACCCACTGCTGTAGTGACCCACTGCTGTAGTAACCCAGTACTGTAGTGACACAGTTCTATACTGACACACTACTGTAGTGACCCACTGCTGTAGTGACACAGTTCTATACTGACACACTACTGTAGTGACCCACTGCTGTAGTAACCCACTGCTGTAGTAACCCAGTACTGTAGTGACACAGTTCTATACTGACACACTACTGTAGTGACCCACTGCTGTAGTGACACAGTTCTATACTGACACACTAGTGTAGTGACCCACAGCTGTATTAACCCAGTACTGTAGTGACACAGTTCTATACTGACACTACTGCAGTGACACAGTACTGTAGTGACCCACTGCTGTAGTAACCCAGTACTGTAGTGACACAGTTCTATACTGACACACTACTGCAGTGACACAGTTCTGTAGTGACACAGTACTGTAGTGACACACTACTGTAGTGACACAGTACTGTAGTGACACACTACTGTAGTGACACACTACTGTAGTGACACAGTACTGTAGTGACACAGTACTGTAGTGACACACTACTGTAGTGACACAGTACTGTAGTGACACACTACTGTAGTGACACAGTACTGTAGTGACACACTACTGTAGTGACACAGTACTGTAGTGACACAGTACTGTAGTGACACACTACTGTATTGACACACTACTGTAGTGACACAGTACTGTAGTGACACAGAACTGTAGTGACACAGTACTGTAGTGACACACTACTGTAGTGACACACTACTGTAGTGACACAGTACTGTAGTGACACACTACTGTAGGTGACACAGTACTGTAGGCGACACACTAGTGTAGTGACACAGTACTGTAGGTGACACAGTACTGTAGTGACACAGTACTGTAGTGACACAGTACTGTAGGCGACACACTACTGTAGGTGACACAGTACTGTAGTGACACAGTACTGTAGGCGACACACTACTGTAGGTGACACAGTACTGTAGGTGGCACACTACTGTAGTGACACAGTACTGTAGTGACACAGTACTGTAGTGACACACTACTGTAGTGACACAGTACTGTAATGACACACTACTGTAGGTGACACAGTACTGTAGTGACACAGTACTGTAGTGACACAGTACTGTAGTGACACAGTAGTGTAGTGACACACTACTGTAGTGACACAGTACTGTAGTGACATAGTACTGTAGTGACACAGTACTGTAGTGACACAGTACTGTAGTGACACACTACTGTAGTGACACAGTACTGTAGTGACACAGTACTGTAGTGACACAGTACTCTAGTGACACAGTACTGTAGTGACACAGTACTGTAGTGACACACTCCTGTAATGACACACTGCTGTAGTGACACACTGCTGTAGTGACACAGTTCTATACTGACACACTACTGTAGTGACCCACTGCTGTAGTAACCCACTGCTGTAGTAACCCAGTACTGTAGTGACACAGTTCTATTCTGACACACTACTGTAGTGACCCACTGCTGTAGTGACACAGTTCTATACTGACACACTACTGTAGTGACCCACTGCTGTAGTAACCCAGTACTGTAGTGACCCACTGCTGTAGTAACCCAGTACTGTAGTGACCCACTGCTGTAGTAACCCAGTACTGTAGTGACACACTACTGTAGTGACACAGTTCTATACTGACACACTACTGTAGTGACCCACTGCTGTAGTGACACAGTTCTATACTGACACACTAGTGTAGTGACCCACTGCTGTAGTAACCCAGTACTGTAGTGACCCACTGCTGTAGTAACCCAGTACTGTAGTGACCCACTGCTGTAGTAACCCAGTACTGTAGTGACACAGTTCTATACTGACACTACTGCAGTGACACAGTACTGTAGTGACACAGTACTGTAGTGACACACTACTGTAGTGACACAGTACTGTAGTGACACACTACTGTAGTGACACAGTACTGTAGTGACACAGTACTGTAGTGACACACTACTGTAGTGACACACTACTGTAGTGACACAGTACTGTAGTGACACACTACTGTAGTGACACACTACTGTAGTGACACACTACTGTAGTGACACACTACTGTAGTGACACAGTACTGTAGTGACACAGTACTGTAGGTGACACAGTACTGTAGTGACAGTACTGTAGTGACACAGTACTGTAGGCGACACACTACTGTAGGTGACACAGTACTGTAGTGACACAGTACTGTAGGCGACACACTACTGTAGGTGACACAGTACTGTAGGTGACACACTACTGTAGTGACACAGTACTGTAGTGACACAGTACTGTAGTGACAGTACTGTAGTGACACAGTACTGTAGTGACACAGTACTGTAGTGACACAGTACTGTAGTGACACAGTACTGTAGTGACACACTCTTGTAGTGACACACTGCTGTAGTGACACAGTACTGTAGTGACACACTGCTGTAGTGACACACTGCTGTAGTGACACACTGCTGCAGTGACACACTGCTGTAGTGACACACTGCTGTAGTGACACACTGCTGGAGTGACACACTCCTGTAGTGACACACTGCTGTAGTGACACACTGCTGTAGTGACACGGCATAGTGACACTGCACCGTAGTGACACAGCACCATAGTAACACAGCACCATAGTAACACAGCACCATAGTGACACTGCACCATAGTGACACTGCACCGTAGTGACACAGCACCATAGTAACACAGCACCATAGTGACACTGCACCGTAGTGACACAGCACCATAGTAACACAGCACCATAGTGACACTGCACCGTAGTGACACAACACCATAGTAACACAGCACCATAGTGACACTGCACCGTAGTGACACAGCACCATAGTAACACAGCACCGTAGTAACACAGCACCATAGTAACACAGCACCGTAGTAACACAGCACCATAGTAACACAGCACCATAGTAACACAGCACCATAGTGACACTGCACCATAGTAACACAGCACCATAGTAACACAGCACCATAGTGACACTGCACCATAGTAACACAGCACCATAGTAACACAGCACCATAGTGACACTGCACCATAGTAACACTGCACCATAGTAACACAGCACCATAGTAACACAGCACCATAGTAACACAGCACCATAGTAACACAGCATCATAGTAACACAGCACCATAGTAACACAGCACCATAGTGACACTGCACCATAGTAACACAGCACCATAGTAACACTGCACCGTAGTGACACAGCACCATAGTAACACAGCACCATAGTGACACAGCACCATAGTAACACAGCACCATAGTAACACAGCACCATAGTGACACAGCACCATAGTAACACAGCACCATAGTGACACAGCACCATAGTGACACTGCACCATAGTAACACAGCACCATAGTAACACAGCACCATAGTAACACAGCACCATAGTAACACAGCACCATAGTGACACAGCACCATAGTAACACAGCACCATAGTAACACAGCACCATAGTGACACTGCACCGTAGTGACACAGCACCATAGTAACACAGCACCATAGTGACACAGCACCATAGTAACACATCACCATAGTGACACAGCACCATAGTAACACAGCACCATAGTAACACAGCACCATAGTAACACAGCACCATAGTGACACTGCACCGTAGTGACACTGCACCATAGTAACACAGCACCAAAGTGACACAGCACCATAGTAACACAGCACCATAGTGACACTGCACCGTAGTGACACTGCACCATAGTAACACAGCACCATAGTGACACTGCACCATAGTAACACAGCACCATAGTGACACTGCACCATAGTAACACAGCACCATAGTGACACTGCACCGTAGTGACACAGCACCATAGTAACACATCACCATAGTGACACTGCACCGTAGTGACACTGCACCGTAGTGACACAGCACCATAGTAACACATCACCATAGTGACACTGCACCGTAGTGACACTGCACCGTAGTGACACAGCACCATAGTAACACAGCACCATAGTGACACTGCACCATATTAACACAGCACCATAGTGACACAGCACCATAGTGACACAGCACCATAGTAACACAGCACCATAGTAACACAGCACCATAGTGACACAGCACCATAGTAACACAGCACCATAGTGACACTGCACCGTAGTGACACAGCACCATAGTAACACAGCACCATAGTGACACAGCACCATAGTAACACAGCACCATAGTAACACAGCACCATAGTAACACAGCACCATAGTAACACAGCACCATAGTAACACAGCACCATAGTGACACAGCACCATAGTAACACAGCACCATAGTGACACTGCACCGTAGTGACACAGCACCATAGTAACACAGCACCATAGTAACACAGCACCATAGTAACACAGCACCATAGTAACACAGCACCATAGTGACACAGCACCATAGTAACACAGCACCATAGTAACACAGCACCATAGTAACACAGCACCATAGTGACACAGCACCATAGTAACACAGCACCATAGTAACACAGCACCATAGTAACACAGCACCATAGTAACACAGCACCATAGTGACACAGCACCATAGTAACACAGCACCATAGTGACACTGCACCGTAGTGACACAGCACCGTAGTGACACAGCACCATAGTAACACAGCACCATAGTGACACAGCACCATAGTAACACATCACCATAGTGACACAGCACCATAGTAACACAGCACCATAGTAACACAGCACCATAGTAACACAGCACCATAGTGACACTGCACCGTAGTGACACTGCACCATAGTAACACAGCACCAAAGTGACACAGCACCATAGTAACACAGCACCATAGTGACACTGCACCGTAGTGACACTGCACCATAGTAACACAGCACCATAGTGACACTGCACCATAGTAACACAGCACCATAGTGACACTGCACCATAGTAACACAGCACCATAGTGACACTGCACCGTAGTGACACAGCACCATAGTAACACATCACCATAGTGACACTGCACCGTAGTGACACTGCACCGTAGTGACACAGCACCATAGTAACACATCACCATAGTGACACTGCACCGTAGTGACACTGCACCGTAGTGACACAGCACCATAGTAACACAGCACCATAGTGACACTGCACCATATTAACACAGCACCATAGTGACACAGCACCATAGTGACACAGCACCATAGTAACACAGCACCATAGTAACACAGCACCATAGTGACACAGCACCATAGTAACACAGCACCATAGTGACACTGCACCGTAGTGACACAGCACCATAGTAACACAGCACCATAGTGACACAGCACCATAGTAACACAGCACCATAGTAACACAGCACCATAGTAACACAGCACCATAGTAACACAGCACCATAGTAACACAGCACCATAGTGACACAGCACCATAGTAACACAGCACCATAGTGACACTGCACCGTAGTGACACAGCACCATAGTAACACAGCACCATAGTAACACAGCACCATAGTAACACAGCACCATAGTGACACAGCACCATAGTAACACAGCACCATAGTGACACAGCACCATAGTAACACAGCACCATAGTGACACAGCACCATAGTGACACAGCACCATAGTGACACAGCACCATAGTAACACAGCACCATAGTAACACAGCACCATAGTAACACAGCACCATAGTGACACAGCACCATAGTAACACAGCACCATAGTGACACAGCACCATAGTGACACAGCACCATAGTAACACAGCACCATAGTGACACAGCACCATAGTGACACAGCACCATAGTGACACAGCACCATAGTGACACAGCACCATAGTAACACAGCACCATAGTGACACAGCACCATAGTAACACAGCACCATAGTGACACAGCACCATAGTGACACAGCACCATAGTAACACAGCACCATAGTAACATAGCACCATAGTGACACAGCACCATAGTAACACAGCACCATAGTGACACAGCACCATAGTGACACAGCACCATAGTGACACAGCACCATAGTAACACAGCACCATAGTGACACAGCACCATAGTAACACAGCACCATAGTGACACAGCACCATAGTGACACAGCACCATAGTAACACAGCACCATAGTGACACAGCACCATAGTGACACAGCACCATAGTGACACAGCATAATAGTAACACAGCACCATAGTGACACTGCACCATAGTAACACATCACCATAGTGACGCAGCACCATAGTAACACAGCACCGTAGTGACACAGCACCATAGTAACACAGCACCATAGTAACACAGCACCATAGTAACACAGCACCATAGTAACACAGCACCATAGTGACACAGCACCATAGTGACACAGCACCATAGTGACACAGCACCATAGTAACACAGCACCATAGTGACACTGCACCGTAGTAACACATCACCATAGTAACACTGCACCATAGTAACACAGCACCATAGTAACACAGCACCATAGTGACACAGCACCATAGTAACACAGCACCATAGTGACACTGCACCGTAGTAACACATCACCATAGTAACACAGCACCATAGTAACACAGCACCATAGTGACACAGCACCATAGTAACACATCACCATAGTGACACAGCACCATAGTAACACAGCACCGTAGTGACACAGCACCATAGTAACACAGCACCATAGTGACACTGCACCGTAGTGACACAGCACCATAGTAACACAGCACCATAGTGACACAGCACCATAGTGACACAGCACCATAGTGACACAGCACCATAGTAACACAGCACCATAGTAACACAGCACCATAGTAACACAGCACCATAGTGACACTGCACCGTAGTGACACAGCACCATAGTAACACAGCACCATAGTAACACAGCACCATAGTAACACAGCACCATAGTAACACAGCACCATAGTAACACAGCACCATAGTGACACAGCACCATAGTAACACAGCACCATAGTGACACAGCACCATAGTAACACAGCACCATAGTAACACAGCACCATAGTAACACAGCACCATAGTGACACAGCACCATAGTAACACAGCACCATAGTGACACTGCACCGTAGTGACACAGCACCATAGTAACACAGCACCATAGTAACACAGCACCATAGTGACACTGCACCGTAGTGACACAGCACCATAGTAACACAGCACCATAGTGACACTGCACCATAGTAACACTGCACCATAGTAACACAGCACCATAGTGACACAGCACCATAGTAACACAGCACCATAGTAACACAGCACCATAGTAACACAGCACCATAGTAACACAGCACCATAGTAACACAGCACCATAGTAACACAGCACCATAGTGACACTGCACCATAGTAACACAGCACCATAGTAACACAGCACCATAGTGACACTGCACCGTAGTGACACTGCACCGTAGTGACACAGCACCATAGTAACACAGCACCATAGTAACACAGCACCATAGTAACACAGCACCATAGTGACACAGCACCATAGTAACACAGCACCATAGTGACACTGCACCGTAGTGACACTGCACCGTAGTAACACAGCACCATAGTAACACAGCACCATAGTAACACAGCACCATAGTAACACAGCACCATAGTAACACAGCACCATAGTGACACTGCACCATAGTAACACAGCACCATAGTAACACAGCACCATAGTAACAGAGCACCATAGTAACACAGCACCATAGTAACATAGCACCATAGTGACACTGCACCATAGTAACACAGCACCATAGTAACACAGCACCAGTGACACTGCACCATAGTAACACAGCACCATAGTAACACAGCACCATAGTGACACTGCACCATAGTAACACAGCACCATAGTAACACAGCACCATAGTGACACTGCACCGTAGTGACACAGCACCATAGTAACACAGCACCATAGTAACACAGCACCATAGTGACACTGCACCGTAGTGACACAGCACCATAGTAACACAGCACCATAGTAACACAGCACCATAGTGACACTGCACCATAGTAACACAGCACCATAGTAACACAGCACCGTAGTGACACTGCACCATAGTAACACAGCACCATAGTGACACTGCACCATAGTAACACAGCACCATAGTAACACAGCACCATAGTGACACTGCACCATAGTAACACAGCACCATAGTAACACAGCACCATAGTGACACTGCACCATAGTAACACAGCACCATAGTAACACAGCACCGTAGTGACACTGCACCATAGTAACACAGCACCATAGTGACACTGCACCATAGTAACACAGCACCATAGTGACACTGCACCATAGTGACACAGCACCATAGTAACACAGCACCATAGTGACACTGCACCATAGTAACACAGCACCATAGTAACACAGCACCATAGTGACACTGCACCGTAGTGACACAGCACCATAGTAACACAGCACCATAGTAACACAGCACCATAGTGACACTGCACCATAGTGACACAGCACCATAGTAACACAGCACCATAGTAACACAGCACCATAGTGACACTGCACCATAGTAACACAGCACCATAGTGACACTGCACCGTAGTGACACTGCACCGTAGTGACACAGGGCGCTTTACGCTGCCTACGCGAGACCAGTCTTAGAGTATTCCGCCCCATTATGGAGTCCCCACTAGAAGTTAATATACAAGGAAAGTGGAAAAGGTTCAGAACTTGGCAACGAGATTCGTCCCAGCGTTACAAGAGTTAGGGTATGAAGAGCGCCTAAAGGAACTGAGCCTTACGACACTAGAAAAAAGAAAGGAGAGAGGGGATATGAAAAGAACATATAAAATACTCAGGGGAATTAACTGAGTGGTAATAGACGAAATGTTCACACAGAATAGTAACAGACCGATGGGAAACTCAGATGAGTCACAGAGATCTTTGGAAGTTTTCTTGAAGCATGAGAGTAGTGGAAAAATGAAATGCACTTAAGGAGCAGGTTGTGGATGCAAATTCTATTCATAATTTTAAACCTATGTATGACAGGGAAATAGTACCGGAGTCATTGCTGTATACAACCGATGGCTCGAAAGGTGGGATCCAAGAGTCAATGCTCGATCCTGCAGACACAACTAGGTGAGTACAACTAGGTGAGTACACACACACACACACACGACCAGGCAACAAAAATAAGGCAAGAAAGAGAAGGATGGGCAGACTGCATACTTTTGGATTGTCAGAAAGCCTTTGATACAGTGACACACAAGAGGCTAGTGCGAAAGTTGGAGATGCAGGCTAGAGTGAAAGGGAAGGTACTCCGGTGGATACAGGAGTACCTAAGCAACAGGAGACAACGAATCTGTGTGAGGGGTGAGGTCTCAGATTGGCGAGACGTTACAAGTGGAGTCCCACAGGGGTCAGTCCTTGGACCTATACTGTTTCTGGTATATGTAAATGATCTCCCAGAGGGTATAGATTCGTTCCTCTCAATGTTTGCCGACGATGCAAAAATTATGAGGAGGATTCAAACAGAGGATGATAGTAGGAGGCTACAAGATGACCTAGATAGACTGAGTGAATGGTCCAACAAATGGCTGTTGAAGTTCAACCCAATTAAATGCAAAGTTATGTAACTAGGCAGTGGAAACAGGAGGCCAGACACAGGATACAGAATAGGAGATGAAGTACTTAATGAAACAGACAGAGAGAAAGATCTAGGAGTTGATATCACACCAAACCTGTCTCCTGAAGCCCACATAAAGAGAATAACGTCTGCGGCATATGCGAGGCTGGCTAACATCAGAATGGCTTCAGGAACCTGTGTAAGGAATCATTCAGAATCTTGTACACCACATATGTAAGACCATGGAGTATGCGGCCCCAGCATGGAGCCCGTACCTTGTCAAGCACAAGACGAAGCTGGAAAAAGTCCAAAGGTATGCAACTAGAATGGTCCCAGAACTAAGAGGCATGAGTTATGAGGAAAGGCTGTGGGAAATGCACCTTACGACACTGGAAGACAGAAGAGTAAGGGGGGACATGATCACAACCTACAAAATCCTCAGGGGAATCGACCGGGTAAACAAGGATGAACTATTCAACACTGGAGGGACGCGAACAAGGGGACACAGGTGGAAACTGAGTACCCAAATGAGCCACAGAGACATTAGAAAGAACTTTTCAGCGTCAGAGTAGTTAGTAAATGGAATGCACTAGGAAGTGATGTGGTGGAGGCTGACTCCATACACAGTTTCAAATGTAGATATGATAGAGCCCAGTAGGCTCAGGAATCTGTACATCAGTTGATTGGCGGTTGAGAGGTGGGACCAAAGAGCCAAAGCTCAACCCCCGCAAGCACAATTAGGTGAGTACACAAACACACACACAAGTGAACTCGGAGAATGGGCACTAGAAGAAAACCCAGACATAATAGCACTCACAGAAACAACGCTAACAAACACCATAACAAACGCAGTGTTTCCACAGGGCTACTATGTAGTGAGGAAAGAGAGAGAAGGGAGAGGAGGAGGTGGTGTAGCTTTGCTACTAAGAGAAGGTTGGAGTTTCGAAGAGATGGTAATTCAGAACTGTGAAGGTTTCAGTGACTACATATCAGGCACCATAGCAACTGGAGGACAGAAAATTATAGTAGTAGTCATATATAACCCCCCACCGAATGTCAGAAGACCCAGACAGGAATATGATAGAAACAACTTGGCCACCATCAATATAATAGAGAGAGCAGCTTCTGTGGCTAGCAGGAACGGATACAGGCTACTAATCATGGGTGACTTCAACCATGGAAGGATAAATTGGGGGAACAGAGACCCACATGGAGGCCCAGACACATGGAGAGCTAAGCTGCTGGATGTGGCAACAAGAAACTTTCTAAGTCAACACGTCAAGGGACCGACAAGAACGAGAGGAGGGGACGAACCAGCCTTGCTTGATCTGATATTTACCCTAAATGAGTCGGATATAAGGGAAGTTAAGTTGGAAGCCCCCTTGGGAATGAGTGATCATAGAGTATTGAGCTTTGAGTACCTGGTTGAGCTAGGAATTATCACCCCCAAAAAAGAACTGGGAAACAAAGGGCTGGCGTACCGAAAGGGAAACTATGAGGAGTTGAATAAATTCCTATGGGATATACATTGGGACACAGAACTCGGAACCAAGTCCGTACAAGACATGATGGACTATGTCACCCAAAAATGTCAGGAGGCTGTAAGCAGGTTTGTCCCAGCCCAACAGGAAAAAGCAGAGAAGCAAAGGAAGAATCCGTGGTTTAATAGAGAATGTATGAAAGCAAAGGAGCTGAACAAAAGGGCATGGAGGAACTTCCGTAATAACAGAACACCAGAAAGTAGAGAGAGATACCAGAGAACCATGAACGAGTATGTTAGTGTGAGAAGAGCAGCTGAGAAAAGGTATGAAAATGATATAGCTAATAAAGCCAAGACCGAACCAAAGCTACTACACAGTCACATCAGGAGGAAGACAACAGTGAAGGAACAGGTGAAGAAACTTAGGGTGGGCGAGGACAGGTACACAGAGAATGACAAAGAGGTGTGTGAAGAACTCAACAAAAGGTTCCAGGAGGTCTTTCCAATAGAACAGGGAGACGTCACGGCGCTAGGAGAGGTGGCAGCAAACAGGTGACCTTGGAAAGGTTCGAAATTACAAGAGATGAGATCAAGAAGCACCTATTGGAGCTGGACGTGAGAAAAGCTGTTGGGCCGGATGGAATCTCACCATGGGTATTGAAAGAGTGTGCAGGAGCACTTTGCTTGCCACTCTCCATAGTATATAGTAGGTCACTGGAAACGGGAGACCTACCAGAAGTATGGAAGACTGCTAATGTAGTACCAATATTTAAAAAGGGTGACAGACAAGAGGCACTGAACTACAGGCCAGTGTCCTTAACTTGTATACCATGCAAGGTGATGGAGAAGATTGTGAGAAAAAACCTAGTAACACATCTGGAGAGAAGAGACTTCGTGACAACCAATCAACATGGGTTCAGGGAGGGTAAATCTTGCCTTACAAGCTTGATAGAATTCTATGATCAGGTGACAAAGATTAAGCAAGAAAGAGAAGGATGGGCGGACTGCATTTTTTTGGACTGTCGGAAAGCCTTTGACACAGTACCCCATAAAAGGTTGATGCATAAGCTGGAGAAACAGGCAGGAGTAACTGGTAGGGCGCTCCAGTGGATAAGGTAGTACCTAAGCAATAGGAAGCAGAGAGTTATAGTGAGGGGGTGAGACCTCAGAATGGCGTGAAGTCACCAGTGGAGTCCCACAGGGCTCTGTGCTTGGACCTATCCTGTTTCTGATATACGTAAATGATCTCCCAGAGGGTATAGACTCATTCCTCGCAATGTTTGCTGACGACGCCAAAATTATGAGAAGGATTAAGACAGAGGAGTACAGCTTGATGCTTCAAGAAGACCTGGACAAGCTGCAGGAATGGTCGAACAAATGGATGTTAGTGTTTAACTCAAGCAAATGTAATGTAATGAAGATAGGGGAAGGAAGCAGGAGACCAGATACAAGGTATCACTTGGGAGATGAAATACTTCAAGAGTCAGAGAGAGAGAAAGACCTGGGGGTTGATATCACGCCAGACCTGTCCCCTGAAGCTCATATCAAGAGGATAACATCAGCAGCATATGCCAGGTTGGCTAACATAAGAACGGCCTTTAGAAACTTGTATAAGAAATCTTTCAGAACATTATATACCACATATGTCAGACCAATCCTGGAGTATGCGGCTCCAGCATGGAGTCCATATCTAGTCAAGCATAAGACTAAACTGCAAAGGTTCAAAGGTTTGCCACCAGACTAGTACCCGAGCTGAGAAGTATGAGCTACGAGAAGAGACTACGGGAATTGAACCTCACTTCGTTGGAAGACAGAAGAGTAAGGGGGGGACATGATCACCACATTCAAGATTCTCAAGGGAATCGACAGGGTTAATAAAGACAGGCTATTTAACACAAGGGGCACACGCACTAGGGGACACAGGTGGAAACTGAGTGCCCAAATGAGCCACAGAGATATTAGAAAGAACTTTTTTAGTGTCAGAGTGGTTGAGAAATGGAATGCATTAGGAAGCAATGGGGTGGAGGCTGACTCCATACACAGTTTCAAGTGTAGATATAATAGAGCCCAATAGGCTCAGGAATCTGTACACCTGTTGATTGACGGTTGAGAGGCGGGACCAAAGAGCCAGAGCTCAACCCCCGCAAGCACAACTAGGTGAGTACAACTAGGTGAGTACACAAGTAATGATAGTGAAGTAATGACTTCAGTGATGGAGGTAGCCATGAAAGCAGCCACCTCACAGGAGGCGGCACGCTCCACTAGCCAACTGCTGGAAAGGAACAGTTCAGTGGTTGCTGTGGGTATTAAAGAGCAGGAAGGCTCTAATAGGACAGAGTGGAATGACAAGGACAAAGCAGCAGTGAATGAAGTACTAAAGGCACTAGACATAGAAGGGGCTGAGCATAGCATTGAGGAGGGTTTCAGGCTAGGTTGGTACAACAAAGACCGAGACCGAGTGATAAAGATAGTGTTTGCAAACGAGAACACAAAGGAGAAGATTCTATCAGGGAAGAGCTCCCTGAAAAACGTGAGAAAATTAAAAAATGTATTCCTCCAGATAGACATGACAAGGGAGGAGAGAGCTGTGGCGGCAGAAGCAAGGAAGAGGCGCAGGGCGAGAGGGGAAAACGAAGAAGTCACAGCTCCCAACACAACACCTCCAGAGGCGAGGGGGGAACCCACAACCAGCTACCCAGTAACACCAGAGAAGAGGACAACCCTGCCACCCTCCTCTGCATATATAAACCCCCTACCCCAAACCCTCCCTGTCCCCACTCAAATGTTCAGTGAAATTTCCCTCCCCCCACACCCAATCCTTACCCTTCCACCCCTCCCCTCCCCTCCTCCCGCCGAGTCCTCCCTCCCCCCTTTCCCTCCTGTCCTCCCTCCCCTCCCCTCCTCCCGCAGAGTCCTCCCTCCCCCCTTTCCCTCCTGTCCTCCCTCCCCTTTCACCCCATACCCTCCCTTTCCCTCCCCCTTCACTGGATCCCCCGCCGCTCATCCCAGTATCCTCTGAGACCCTATTATCCACCTCACAGGACCTCACACCCATGGAACAGCTTCCCCCACCAGTAGAACACTCACCAAGGAGGCGATTTGAGACGGGACAGAAGAAAGTGAGCCTCAAAGCAATGTACACTAACACAGATGGAATTACAAATGAAGTAAATGAGCTTGGAGAACGGGTACTAGAGGAAAACCCAGACATAATAGCCCTCACAGAAACAAAGCTCACGAAAACGATAACAAACGCAGTGTTCCCACAGGACTATTATGTTATGAGGAAAGAGAGGGGAAGGAAGAGGTGGGGGTGGTGTAGCTCTGCTGGTAAGAAAAGGCTGGGATTTTGAAGAGATGGTTATTCAGGGCTGTGAAAGTTTCAGTCACTACATAGCAGGTACCATAACAAATGAAGGGAAAAAAATTATAGTCGTAGTCGTATATAATCCACCACCAAATGACAGAAGATCTAGACAGGAATATGATAGAAACAACATGGCCACCATTAACATAATAGAAAGAGCAGCTTCTGTTGCTAGCAGGAATGGATCTGGACTACTAATTATGAGAGACTTCAACCATGGGAAGATAGATTGGGAGAACAGAGACCCGCATGGAGGGTCTCTGGAAACATGGAGAGCTAAGCTGCTGAACGTGGCAACAAAAAAACTTTCTAAGCCAGCACATCAAAGAACCAACAAGAATGAGAGGAAAAGATGAAGCAGCAATGCTTGATTTGATATTTACCCTAAATGAGTTGAATATAAGGGAAATTAAGATGGAAGCGCCCTTGGGAATGAGTGACCACAGTGTATTGAACTTTGAGTACCTGGTAGAGCTAGGAATTGTCTCCCCCCAAAAAGAACTAGGAATCAAAAGGCTGGCACACCGAAAGGGGAATTATGAACAGATGAGAAGTTTCCTAAGTGAAATACCTTGGAACACAGACCTCAGAGATAAATCTGAACAGGGTATGATGGACTATGTTACCCAAAAGTGTCAGGAGGCAGTAAACAGGTTCATCCCGGCCCAAAGGGAAAAATCCGAGAAGCAACAGAAGAATCCATGGTATAATAGGGCATGTATGGAAGCGAAGAAACTGAACAAAAGGGCGTGGAGGAACTTCCGGAATAACAGAACACCAGAAAGCAGAGAGAGATACCAGAGAACCAGGAATGAGTACGTCAGGGTGAGAAGAGAAGCAGAGAAAGGTTTTGAAAATAATATAGCAAACAAAGCCTAGACCGAACCAAAGCTACTCCACAGTCACATCAGAAGGAAAACAACAGTGAAAGAACAGGTATTGAAACTTAGAACAGACGAGGACAGGTATACAGAGAATGACAGAGAGGTGTGTGAAAAACTCAACAAGAGGTTCCAGGAGGTCTTAACAATAGAAAAAGGTGAGGTCACTGTGCTAGGTGAAAAGGAGGTACACCAGGCGGCCTTGGAAGAGTTCAAAATTACGAGAGAGGAGGTCAAGAGACACATGCTGGATCTGGATGTTAAAAAGGCTGTTGGTCCAGACGGGATCTCACCATGGATACTGAAAGAGTGTGCAGAGATACTTTGCTTGCCACTCTCCAAACTGTATAGTAAGTCACTGGAGACGGCAGACCTACCCGAAATATGGAAGACGGCGAATGTGGTCCCAATATATAAAAAGGGCGACAGGCAAGAGGCACTGAACTACAGGCCAGAGTCCTTGACTTGTATACCATGCAAGGTGATGGAGAAGATCGTGAGAAAAAACCTGGTAACACATCTGGAGAGAAGGGACTTCGTGACAAATTGCCAACATGGGTTCAGGGAGGGTAAATCTTGCCTTACAGGCTTGATAGAATTCTACGATCAGGTGACAAAGATTAAACAAGAAAGAGAAGGGTGGGCAGACTGCATTTTCTTGGATTGTCGGAAAGCCTTTGACACAGTACCGCATAAAAGGTTGATGCATAAGCTGGAGAAACAGGCAGGAGTAACTGGTAGGGCGCTCTAGTGGATAAGGGAGTACCTAAGCAATAGGAAGCAGAGAGTTACAGTGAGGGGTGAGACCTCAGACTGGCGTGAAGTCACCAGTGGAGTCCCACAGGGCTCTGTACTTGGACCTATCCTGTTTCTGATATACGTAAATGATCTCACAGAGGGTATAGACTCATTCCTCTCAATGTTTGCTGACGACGCCAAAATTATGAGGAGGATTAAGACAGAGGAGGACAGCTTGAGGCTTCCAGAAGACCTGGACAAGCTGCAGGAATGGTCGAACAAATGGCTGTTAGAGTTTAACCCAAGCAAATGTAATGTAATGAAGATAGTGGTAGAAAGCAGGAGACCAGATACAAGGTACCATTTGGGAGATGAAATACTTCAAGAGTCAGAGAGAGAGAAAGACCTGGGGGTTGATATCACGCCAGACCTGTCCCCTGAAGCTCATATCAAGAAGATAACAGCAGCAGCATATGCCAGGTTGGCTAACATAAGAACGGCCTTTAGAAACTTGTGTAAGGAATCTTTCAGAACATTATATACCACATATGTCAGACCAATCCTGGAGTATGCGGCTCCAGCATGGAGTCCATATCTAGTCAAGCATAAGACTAAACTGGAAAAAGTTCAAAGGTTTGCCACCAGACTAGTACCCGAGCTGAGAGGTATGAGCTACGAGGAGAGACTACGGGAATTAAACCTCACTTCGTTGGAAGACAGAAGAGTAAGGGGGGACATGATCACCACATTCAAGATTCTCAAGGGAATCGACAGGGTTAATAAAGACAGGCTGTTTAACACAAGAGGCACACGCACTAGGGGACACAGGTGGAAACTGAGTGCCCAAATGAGCCACAGAGATATTAGAAAGAACTTTTTTAGTGTCTGAGTGGTTGACAAATGGAATGCATTAGGAAGTGATGTGGTGGAGGCTGACTCCATACACAGTTTCAAGTGTAGATATGATAGAGCCCAATAGGCTCAGGAACCTGTACACCTGTTGATTGACGGTTAAGAGGCGGGACCAAAGAGCCAGAGCTCAACCCCCGCAAGCACAACTATGTGAGTTCAACTAGGTGAGTACACACAGACACACACACACACATTGTGTGTGTGCATTGCTGTAAACAACCGATAGCTGGAAAGGCGGGATCCAAGAGTCAATGCTCGATCCTGCAAGCACAAATAGGTGTGTACAAATAGGTGAGTACACACACACACACACACACACACACACACACACACACACACATTGAAGTGAAACAGTGTATCTGAGTGAATGAATAACTAGTAAACTAACTCAAACCACAAGAAAGTGAAGAAAGAAAGTAGAAACAGTGACATTGATAATAAGTGTTGAATACATTGTGCATTGTGAAATAGTGGAGCAGATCTCGCTGTGGCCGCAACCTCCCCAACCTCAATCATTGACCGACCATGACCTCACACCGGCAGCAACTTTATCTGAAGCACCGCCGAGAGAGACACCTGGATATTTGCTGGTCATTTGTGTAGCAGATCGTGCAAGGTAATGGGAGCGCCTGTTGGCTAAGGTTGTTTACTGCAATGTCGAAATCAGGAAGTGCCTCTAAGTCAAGCAGCAGCAGGAAAGAGGAGGAAGGTAGATTTGTAGCAAGCTAATATTGACATTTTTTTTGGAGAGGAGGGACGTTTGGATAGAGGATCTAATCCAGGCCATTTATGAGTGAGATCTTTCAACATATACAGGACAAGGTTGAGACACAAGCAAGAGCTGGGGAACTATATTCAGGGAAAAATTAGAAAGAGTAGGGAAGCATGGGAGAGTGAATGTGCTTGGCTTGCAAATGAATTAGTCAGAGCTAACATCATTGCTAGGGACAGTGGATTTGTGGGGGTTGGATTAGTGAGTGTGGGAGGGACAGGGAAGGGGGGTATCCAGGAAAGGGGGCAACAAGCATGAGAGTGAATCACCGAGAAGGCGGTCAAATATCCTCCAAGGATTATTCAAATCTAGGGCAACATCATGACATGAAACAATAGAAATGGAAAAAAATATATTACATGAGATTTTGGGATGTATTAGAGCCTAGATGGCAGGAAATGAGGTGAAACTCAGCCGTCGGATTGAACCTTACAATTGTAACAAGACTCGGCCTGTTCTGGTACAATTTTCTAATGAAGAAGCAGTGGATTACATAATGAAGAACAATCATTTTCTCAGAGGCAGCGAAGCCCATTACAATGTGTTTATTGAGAGGTATATGATGAAAGATGAACGAATAGCCAGCAAGGCGACATAGCCTGCACGTCACAGTACCCTCCCAAGTAGCCCCACCACTCCTTCCCAATTCCCTCAGCCTTCCACCCCTACTATCCTTCTCCCCAACCTCTCAACCTCTATCTGACTATCAGTCTCACTCTACTTCATAACCCCCTATGCCATTCAGACCCTCCCTAATTTTAGACCCATTATGCCCTTCCAAACCCCTTCCCCCTAGATGCCCAGACCCATTCGCCCCCCAAGCATCCCCAAGCCCCCATTCTCCCCCAGACACCCCTCAATCCCACCAGACCCCCAGAGAAAGGGTGAACTCTGGTACCAGAGTTTCCAAAATGAGTCTCAAGGTTTGGTACACCAATGCTGGTAGAGTATCCAATATAGCAAAAGAGATAACAGAAGGAGTTAGTGAGGAAGATCCAGCCATAGTTGCAATAGTGGAAACTAAAATAAATGGCAAGATCTCAGATACTATTTTTCCAGAGTGTTACCAAATGAGAAGTAAAGAAAGGACACAGAGACAGGGAGTAGTAATGGCACTCTTAATAAAGCAGAAATGGAAGTTTGAAGACCTGAAAAATCGGGGGACCAATCGTCGCACAAGCTCCATACATGGAACTCTGACAGCAGATGCGAAGAAGATTGTGATCTTGATAATCTACAATCCCCACCAAACAGTCAAATGCCCAGGCAGGAGTATGATGACAACAACAAGGCATGGATAGATGAACTGCAGAGGGCAGCACCAACAGCTCACAGAATGAGAGCGAAACTACTAGTCATGAGGGACCTAAATCACAGTGAGATCAATTAGGAAGCAAGGATTCCCCATGGCGGGGAGAAAAGTTAGTAGACGTTATAGACAGGAACTTTCTAACACAATAAGTGAAGGAAGACACAGGGGAAAGAGGAGGAGATACACCGAGCCTATTAGACCTGATTTTCACACAGAAAGCAGAATTTGATTTTCACCCATCAAGAATTTGGAACAAAAAATACCAGTGACCTTTGTGTCCTAGTCTTTGACTTCATGATGGAACTTAATATTGGGAACAAAAACAAGACGTCTGGGAAAGAAGAGTTGACTACATGAAAGAGGGACTAGAGGAGGATAAGGGACTATCTGGGAGAAGTGCAGTGGGAAGAAGAAATTAAAGGAAAAACAGTGCAAGATATGATGAACCAAGTCAAATGGAAATGCAAGGAGGCCGAGGAGAGATTTATACCAACAGTAAAGGAAAAATATAGAGGTAATATAATAACCCATTATTTAATAGGCAATGTCAGGAAGCAAAAATGAGAAGAAAGAGGGAGTGGAGAAAGTACACAAGACAAAGGGAAGAGGACAATAGGATCAGATGTAGCAGAGCTAGGAACGATTACATTAACATAAGAAGAGTATCAGAAAGAAATTATGAGAATGATATTGCAATCAAAGCGAAAAAGCAACCTAAATTACTACATAGCCATATAAGAAGAAAGATGTCGGTGAACGACCAAATGACAAGACTAAGGAAAACGGAAGGGGCCTATACAGAAAGTGACTAGGAAATCTGCAAGGCACTGAATTCTAAAAACGGCAGCGGAGGCCCTCAGTGTGCCTCTGGCAATGATCTTCAATGAGTCACTTATGTCAAGAGAATTTCTCAGTTGCTGGAAGAAGGCAAATGTCGTTCCGATTTTCAAGAAAGGAGATAGAGAGGAGGTACTTAACTACAGACCTGTATCACTAACAAGCATCCCCTGCAAAATACTTAAACGGATAATTAGGCTAAGACTTGTTGCACCCTTGGAGAGCATTAGCTTTGTAAACAAACATCAACATGGATTCTGGAAAGGGAAATCATGCTTAACAAACCTTTTGGAATTATGTGATAAAATAATAAGGATAAAGCAGGACAGAGAAGGTTGGGCAGACTGCATATTTCTGACTGCCAAAAGGCCTTTAATACAGTACCACCCATGAGACTGCTATTCAAACTTGAGAGGCAGGCAGGAGTAAGTGGAAAAAACATTAACATGGGTAAGGAACTACCTAACAGGAAGGAGCTGGAGAGTAATGGAAAGGGGCGAGAAGACAGACTGGCGAGCAGTAAAGAGTGGAGTACCTCAAGGATCGGTGCTGGGACCAATTCAATTCCTAATTTACATAAATGACATGTTTACAAAAGTAGAATCCTACATGTCGATGTTCGCGGATGCCACAAAATTAATGAGAAGAGTTTTGCCAGATGTGGATTGTAGGATCCTCCAAAAGGACCGAACAGGTTGCAGAGATGGTCAGAGAAAAGGCTACTGGAGTTCAACACTAGCAAATGTAAAGTTATGGAAATGGGATCAGGTGATAAGAGACCAAAGGGACAGTACAAAATGAAGGGGAACTGCCTATGACGATTTAAGAAAGAGACCTGGGAGTGGACGTTACACCTAATCTTACTCATGAGGCACATATAAAGAATTTAGAATAACGACGGCAGCGTACTCTACACTGGCAGAAGTTAGAACATCATTCAGAAACCTAAGAGAGGAGGCTTTTAGGGAGCTTTATACTGCCTACGTGAGATCACTCTTAGAGTATGCCTCCCCATCATGGAGTCCCCACCTGAAGAAACACACAAGGAAACTGGAAAAGGTTCAGAAGTTAGCGACAAGGTTCGTCCC
The DNA here is from genome assembly GCF_040958095.1 of Procambarus clarkii. NCBI lineage: Eukaryota > Metazoa > Arthropoda > Malacostraca > Decapoda > Cambaridae > Procambarus > Procambarus clarkii. The sequence continues at coordinate 11,418,658 of NC_091160.1, read as the reverse complement.
AAAGTTACGAGGGATGGGATATGAAAAGCGTCTGAAGGAACTGAATCTTACGACACGAGAAAAAAGAAGGGAGAGGGGGGGGGGGTATATGATAGAAACGTGTAAAATACTAAGGGGAGTTGACAAAGTGGAAATAGACAAAATGTTCAAGCTTAATACTAACAGAACAAGGGGATATGGGTGGAAACTCAGATTAGTCATAGAGATGTTAGGAAGTTTTCTTTTAGCATGAGAGTAGTGGAAAAATGGAATGCACTTAAAAAGCAGGTTGTGGAAGCAAACCTTATTCATAATTTAAAAACTATATATGATTTTGAAATGGGACAGGAGTCATTGTTGTAAACAACCGATGGGTAGAAAGGCGGGATCCAAGAATCAATGCTCTTGCAGGCACAAATAGGTAAGTACAAATAAGAGAGTACAAACACACACACACACACACACACACACACACACACACACACACACACACACACACACACTTGACTGGGAGAACAAGGAACCGCATGGAGGCGAGGATACGTGGAGAGCCAAACTATTGGAGGTGGTGACAAGCAACTTTTTAACGCAGCATGTCGGAGAACCCACAAGGATGAGAGGCAATGACGAACCAGCGAGACTCGACCTAGTCTTCACTCTGAACGACTCCGACATAAGAGAAATCGGTTTTGAGGACCCAGTAGGAATGAGCGACCACAGTGTACTGATGTTTGAGTACTTGATTGAAGAAGGGTTATTGAACTCGAGGAGGGATACCGAAACCAAAAGGTTAGCATACCGAAAGGGAAACTATGAGGGGATAAGAAAATTCCTAACAGATATAGCATGGGAAACAGAGCTCAGGGGAAAGACGGCCCAAGATATGATGGATTACATCACGCAGAAGTGCAAGGACGCAGCAAACAAGTTTGTCCCAGTCCAAAAGGAAAACAGAGAAATGAAGATGAGAAACCCATGGTTTAATCAAAGATGTAGGCTAGCTAAGCAGCAAAGTAAAAGGGCATGGAGAAACTATAGGAATAACAGGACACTGGAGAGCAGAGAAAGATACCAGAATGCCAGGAATGAATATGTCAGGATGAGAAGAGAGGCAGAAAGACAATACGAAAATGACATCGCAAGCAAGGCAAAGACTCAGCCTAAATTGTTGCATAGCCACATTAGGAGAAAAACAACAGTAAAGGAACAGGTTATGAGATTAAGGATAGGGGCGGAAGGATTCACTACAAATGACAAGGAAGTGTGTGAGGAATTGAATAAGAAATTCCAGGAGGTCTTCACCTTAGAACAAGGAGAAATTCCAGAGGTAAGTGAGGAATAGCTAACCAGGAACCACTGGAAGAGTTTGAGATTACCAGTGGGGAAGTAAGAAGTGTTTACTAGAGTTGGACGTGACGAAGCCTATAGGCCCAGATGGAATCTCCCCTTGGGTTCTAAAGGAAGGAGCAAGAGAACTGAGCCTACCACTCTCCATAGTGTATAACAAAATCACTGGCAACAGGGGAACTGCCAGATATTTGGAAAGCAGCTAACGTAGTCCCGATATACAAGAAAGGGGATAGACAGGAGGCACTGAACTACAGGCCAGTGTCCCTAACCTGCATACCATGCAAGCTGATGGAGAAGATTGTGCGAAAAAAACTAGTGGAGCATCTGGAGCGAAGGAACTTTGTAACACAGCATCAACATGGGTTCAGGGATGGCAGGTCCTGCCTCACAGGGTTACTTGAATTCTACGACCAGGCAACAAAAATAAGGCAAGAAAGAGAAGGGTGGGCAGACTGCATATTTTTGGATTGTCAGAAAGCCTTTGATACAGTGCCACACAAGAGGCTAGTGCGAAAGTTGGAGATGCAGGCTGGAGTGAGAGGGAAGGTACTCCGGTGATAGAGGAATACCTAAGCAACAGGAGACAACGAGTCTGTGTGAGGGGTGAGGTCTCAGATTGGCGAGACGTCACAAGTGAGTCCCGCAGGGGTCAGTCCTTGGACCTATACTGTTTCTGGTATATGTAAATGATCTCCCAGAGGGTATAGATTCGTTCCTCTCAATGTTTGCCGACGATGCAAAAATTATGAGGAGGATTGAAACAGAGGATGATAGTAGGAGGCTACAAGATGACCTGGATAGACTGAGTGAATGGTCCAACAAATGGCTGTTGAAGTTCAACCCGAGTAAATGCAAAGTAATGAAACTAGGCAGTGGAAACAGGAGGCCAGGCACAGGATACAGAATAGGAGATGAAGTACTTAATGAAACAGACAGAGAGAAAGATCTAGGAGTTGATATCACACCAAACCTGTCTCCTGAAGCCCACATAAAGAGAATAACGTCTGCGGCATATGCGAGGCTGGCTAACATCAGAACGGCGTTCAGGAACCTGTGTAAGGAATCATTCAGAATCTTGTACACCACATATGTAAGACCAATCCTGGAGTATGCGGCCCCAGCATGGAGCCCGTACCTTGTCAAGCACAAGACGAAGCTGGAAAAAGTCCAAAGGTATGCTACTAGACTAGTCCCAGAACTAAGAGGCATGAGTTATGAGGAAAGGCTGCGGGAAATGCACCTCACGACACTGGAAGACAGAAGAGTAAGGGGGGACATGATCACAACCTACAAAATCCTCAGGGAATCGACCGGGTAAACAAGGATGAACTTTTCAACACTGGTGGGACGCGAACAAGGGACACAGGTGGAAGCTGAGTACCCAAATGAGCCACAGAGACGTTAGAAAGAACTTTTTCAGTGTCAGAGTAGTTAGCAATGGAATGCATTAGGAAGTGATGTGGTGAAGGCTGACTCCATACACAGTTTCAAATGTAGATATGATAGAGCCCAATAGGCTCAGGAATCTGTACACCAGTTGATTGACGGTTGAGAGGCGGGACCAAAGAGCCAGAGCTCAACCCCCGCAAGCACAATTAGGTGAGTACAATTAGGTGAGTACACACACACACACACACACACACACACACACATACACACACACCACACATACACACACACACACACACACACACACACACACACACACACACACACACACACACACACACACACACACACACACACACACACACACACACACACACGCACACACACACACTCACACACACCCCACACACACACACTCACATAAACACTGGAGTCTGGAGGCGTGAGAGACACACATGTGTCAGTAGGCGTCCGCAAATAACTTCAATTGTCTTGAGACATTGAAGTGTTACGAAGACAGAAACATTGGTTTTTGTCACAGGAGTGTATACAAATGCAGTGATCAAGTATATAGTGAGCTCCTCCAGCGGTAGATCAATTAAGAAAATATATAAGGTTGAATGGCAAGATCAGTGCCATATCATGGGACAGTTAGCCAGGACCTACGATTGCCTTGCCGAGTATTGTATTGTGAAGGCGGATTTATAGCATATATAGTGATCGATCCCCCAAAGTGTGTGCACCTTTTAGGAACGAATACTATGTTCCACATATTGATTGACGATCAGTGAGGAAGATAAGAACAAGTAGTATAACAGGAACACGTGGAGACATCCAGGAATACGTGGAGACATCCAGGAATACGTGGAGACATCCAGGAACACGTGGAGACATCCAGGAACACGTGGAGACATCCGGAATACGTGGAGACATCCAGGAACACGTGGAGACATCCAGGAAACACGTGGAGACATCCAGGAATACGTGGAGACATCCAGGAACACGTGGAGACATCCAGGAATACGTGGAGACATCCAGGAATACGTGGAGACATCCAGGACACGTGGAGACATCCAGGAATACGTGGAGACATCCAGGAACACGTGGAGACATCCAGGAATACGTGGAGACATCCAGGAACACGTGGAGACATCCAGGAAACACGTGGAGACATCCAGGAACACGTGGAGACATCCAGGAACACGTGGATGACAGAGCAGCAGTAGAGGAATGGTGACTCAACCCCGTCCTATGGACATCACCTCAAACTCGCCAAGAATGTGCTTAATTGGGATGAGTTGATGGTAGGTAACCCTCTTTAAGTCCTCAAATAAGGTATATACAGAGTGACTTAAAATAATTATTTTAAAATATATCTGAGATATTTAGACCTACAATTCCGGGTGGATCATTCTGGGTACAGGTTCTTGACACCTATATGAGACACAGGTCCTGGTGACCGTCAAAACTCCGTCTCAACCTCATCCCTCCCACCACTTCCCACGCCTCACACTCTCCCAAAACACCCACTCTCCTCCTCCCCTATGAACTCCCCCCCCCCCCCCCACCCCGCACGAGCGCACACGCACTTACGGACGCATGCCCCACACAAATACACACTATACACACACACACACACACATGCACACACTGTAAGGAATCTTTCAGAACCTTGTATACCACATATGTAAGGCAGTGTATGGAGTATGCAGCCCCAGCATGGAGTCCGTATCTAGTCAAGCACAAGACGAAGCTAGAAAAAGTTTAGAGGTATGCCACTAGGCTAGTCATAGAACTAAGAGGCATGACTTACGAGGACAGACTACGTGAACTGCACCTCACGTTGCTGGAAGACAGAAGAGCTACGAGAGACATGATCACCACATACAAAATTCTCAGGGGTATTGACAGAGTGGACTAGGATGGATTATTTAACACGGGTGGTACACGCACAAGGGGACACAGGTGGGAGCTGAGTACCCAAATGATCCACAGACATTAGAAAGAAGTTTTTCAGTGTCAGAGTAGTTAGTAATTGGAATGCACTAGGAAGTGATGTGGCGGAGGCTGATTCCATACACAGTTTCAAATGTAGATATGACAGAGCCCAGTAGGCTCAGAAATCTCTACATCAGTTGATTGACGGTTGAGAGGCGGGCCTCAAGAGCCAGAGTTCAACCCCCGCAAGCACAATTAGGAGAGTACAGACACAAACACGCACACGCTCGCACACACACACACACACACACACACACACACACACACACACACACACACACACACACACACACACACACACACACACACACACACACACATTCTCCCACGCCCCCCCCTCTCCCCCATCCCACCTAAGTCTTCCCCTCTCCCCCATCCCACCTAAGTCTTCCCCTCTCCACCACTCCCCTAAGCCCTCCCCTCTTCCTCACCCACCTCAGCCCTCCTTTTCCCCCCACGCCCCCCAATCTCTCCCCTTTTCTCCCCACCCCCAAAGCCCCCCCATCTCCCCTATCCTCCAAAGCCTCTCCTCCCCCCATGCTGCCCAACCCTCCCTCTCCCCCCCCCAACCCTCCTCCTCTCACTCTCCCCCCCCCCAACCCTCCCCCTCTCACCCACCCACCCCCCTACCCCTCCACGTCTCCCCACCCCCCAAGCCCTCCCTCCTCCACCTCTCTCCCCCCCCAAGCCCTCCCTCCTCCACCAGTCTCCCCGTACCAGATCCCCCCAGCTCCCACTCACCCCAGATCCCATAGGTCCAATCCAGAGGAGAAGCAGAAGAGAGTCAGTTTCAGGTGATGTACTCGAACATAGATGGGATCACAAGCAAGACAAGTGAACTAAGGGAAAGAACACAAGAAGTGAACCCAGATGTAATTGGACTCACTGAAACATAACTCTCTGGAATCATAACGAATGCTGTGTTTCCCCAGGAGTACACAGTAATAAGGAATGAGAGGGAAGGTAGGGGAGGAGGCAGTGTGGCCCTACTCATGAGAAAGGAATGGAGTTTTAAGGAGATGGCTATCCCGGGCTGTGAGGGGTTCAGAGACTACATAAGGCACCATAACAATGGGAGGACCAAGAATAGTAGTAGCAGTAATATATAACCCTCCACCAAATGACAGAAGACCCAGTCAAGAGTATGAAAACAACAACATGGCAGTTAACACTATAATTGACAGGGCAGCCTCTGCTGCCTGTAGAAATAGATCCCACCTGCTCATCATTGGCGACTTCAATCACGGAAGGATTGACTGGGAGAACAAGGAACCGCATGGAGGCGAGGGTACGTGGAGAGCTAAACTATTCGAGGCGGTGACTAGAAACTTTTTAACCCAGCATGTCAGAGAACCCACAAGAATGAGAGGCAATGATGAACCAGCGAGACTCGACCTAGTCTTCACTGTGAACGACTCCGACATAAGAGAAATCGGTTTTGAGGACCCAGTAGGAATGAGCGACCACAGTGTACTGGTATTTGAGTAACTGATTGAAGAAGGGTTATTGAACTCGAGGAGGGATACCGAAACCAAAAGGTTAGCATACCGAAAGGGAAACTATGAGGGGATAAGAAAATTCCTAACAGATTAGCATGGGAAACAGAGCACAGGGGAAAGACGGCCCAAGATATGATGAACTACATCACGCAGAAGTGCAAGGACGCAGCAAACAAGTTTGTCACAGTCGAAAAGGAAAACAGTGAAATGAAGATGAGAAACCCATGGTTTAATCAGAGATGTAGGCTAGCTAAGCAGCAAATTAAAAAGGCATGGAGAAACTATAGGAATAACAGGACACTTGAGAGCAGAGAAAGATACCAGAATGCCAGGAATGAATATGTCAGGATGAGTAGAGAGGCAGAAAGACAATACGAAAATGACATCGTAAGCAAGGCAAAGATTCAGCCTAAATTGCTGCATAGCCACATCAGGAGAAAAGCAACAGTAAGAGAACAGGTTATGAAATTAAGGATAGGAGCGGAAGGATTCACTACAAACGACAAGGAAGTGTGTGAGGAACTGAATAAGAAATTCCAGGAGGTCTTCACCTTAGAGCAAGGAGAAATTCCAGAATAAGAGAGGGAATAGCTAATTAGGAACCACTGGAAGAGTTTGAGATTACGAGCGGGGAAGTAAGGAAGTGTTTACTAGAGTTGGATGTGACAAAGGCTATAGGCCCAGATGGAATCTGCCCTTGGATACTAAAGGAAGGAGCAGAAGAACTGTGCCTACCACTCTCCATAGTGTATAACAAATCACTGGCAAAAGGGGAACTGCAAGATATTTGGAAAGCAGCTAACGTAGTCCCAATATACAAGAAAGGGGATAGAGAGGAGACACTGAACTACAGGCCAGTGTCCCTAACCTGCATACCATACAAGCTGATGGAGAAGATTGTGCGAAGAAAGCTAGTGGAGCATCTGGAACGAAAGAACTTTGTAACACAGCATCAACATGGGTTCAGGGATGGCAGGTCCTGCCTCACACGGTTACTTGAATTCTACGACCAGGTAACAAAAATATGGCAAGAAAGAGAAGGATGGGCAGACTGCATATTTTTGGATCGTCAGAAAGCCTTTCATACAGTACCACACAAGAGGCTAGTGAAAAAACTGGAGATGCAGGCTGGAGTGAAAGGGAAGGTGCTCCATTGGATAAAGGAGTACCTAAGCAACAGGAGAAACGAGTCAGTGTGAAGGGTGAGGTCTCAGATTGGCGAGACATTACAAGTGGTCCCGCAGGGGTCAGTCCTTGGACCTATACTGTTTCTGATATATGTAAATGATCTCCAGAGGGTATAGAATCGTTTCTCTCAATGTTTGCCGATGATGCAAAAATTATGAGGACGATTGAAACAGAGGATGATAGTATGAGGCTACAAGATGATCTAGACAGACTTAGTGAATGGTCCAACAATGGCTGTTGAAGTTCAACCCAATTAAATGCAAAGTATGAAACTAGGCAGTGGAGACAGGAGGCCAGACAGAGGATACAGAATAAAGATGAAGTACTTAATGAAACAGACAGAGAGAAAGATCTAGGAGTTGATATCACACCAAACCTGTCTCCTGAAGCCAACATAAAAAGAATAACGTCTGCGGCATATGCGAGGCTGGCTAACATCAGAACAGCGTTCAGGAACCTGTGTAAGGAATCATTCAGAATCTTGTACACCACATATGTTAAACCAATCCTGGAATATGCGGCCCCAGCATGGAGCCCATACATTGTCAAGCACAAGACGAAGCTGAAAAAGTCCAAAGGTATGCTACTAGACTAGTCCCAGAACTAAGAGGCATGAGTTACGAGGAAAGGCTGCGGAAATGCACCTTACGACACTGGAAGACAGAAGAGTAGGGGGAGACATGATCACAACCTACAAAATCCTCAGGGGAATCGACCGGGTAAGCAAGGATAAACTATTCAACACTGGTGGGACGCGAACAAGGGGACACAGGTGGAAACTTAGTAACCAGATGAGTCACAGAGACGTTAGAAAGAATTTTTCAGTGTCAGAGTAGTTAATAAATGGAATGCACTAGGAAGTGATGTGGTGGAGGCTGACTCCATACACAGTTTCAAATGTAGATATGATAGAGCCAGTAGGCTCTGGAATCTGTACACCAGTTGATTGACGGTTGAGAGGCGGGACCAAAGAGCCAAAGCTCAACCCCCGCAAGCACAATTAGGTGAGCACACACACACACACACACACACACACACACACACACACACACACACACACACACACACACACACACACACACACACACACACACATACACACACTATCACTCTCCCAATACACTCCCCCACCCCCCTACAATTGACCATATTGACAAACACATGCACACAAACACAAACAGGCACGCGCACACACGCACACTCATGCACGCACACACGCACACACTGGTGTGTTTGCCCCAACTACCACGGGGGCCTGGTAGCCCGGTGGATGGCGCGCAGGGCTCGTAATTCTGTGGCGCGGGTTCGATTCCCGCACAAGGCAGAAACAAATGGGCAATGTTTCTTTCACTCTGAATGCCCCTGTTACCTAGCAGTAAATAGGTACCTGGGAATTAGTCAGCTGTCACGGGCAGCTTCCTGGGGTGTGTGTGTGTGTGTGTGGTGTGGGGAAAAAAAGTAGTTTGTAAACAGTTGAATGACAGTTGAGTGGCGGGCCGAAAGAGCAAAGCTCAACCCTCGCAAACACAACTAGGTGAATACAATTACGTGAATACACTTCACACACCCATCCACTACACCCACTCACCCATCCACTGCACCCTCTCACTCATCCACTATACCCACTCACCCAGTACACACACACACCATACACATACACTCACACTAACATACTCAAACACTCCCACACACACACAAACACACACAAACACACACACACACACACACATTGGATTGGAAAACTTGAAAAGGAAACACACACACCACTCATTGGATTAGAGAACTGGAATAAGAAACAAACATGGCATAGGGGAAGACGTCACACAGTGGGAGGAGAAGGACAAGATGACTCGCTTCAGGAGATACTCCTTCAAATTTAGAGGGAAATCAGGGAGGAGCTAAGGGTAATGGGGTAAAAGGTAACAAACCTGCAAGACGAGCTGAATGAGGCAAAGGAGGAGATTAAAAACCTGAAAGAGAATCCTGCCCAATACCAGACACGAACCAGCCCTCAGGAAGACGGTAATGTATCCGCAGAAGGGACTTCTACAGTACAACCCTCATTTGCACATATACTTAGGAGGACCCCAGAAGTTGTCACTGTAGTACTGAAAATTGCCATGAAAGTTGCTACTTCTCAGGAAGCAGCAAGATGCACTAGCCGACTGATAGAGAGGAAAAGAGCAGTAATTGTAGTAGGTATCAAGCGGAGTGGTCCTACTCATGAGCAAGGAATGGAGTTTCAAGGAGATGGCTATCCCAGGCTGCGAGGGGTTTAGAGACTACATAACAGGCACCATGACGATGGGAGGACCAAGAGTAGTAGCAGCAGTGATATATAACCCTCCACCAAATGACAGAAGACCAAGGCAAGAGTATGACAGAAACAACATGGCAGTTGACACTATAATTGAAAATGCAGTCTCTGCTGCCTGTAGAATTCCATCCCATCTGCTCATCATGGGGTACTTCAATCACGGAAGGATAGACTGGGAGAACAAGGAACCTCATGGAGGAGAGAAAACATGGAGAGCTAAACTACTGGTGGTGGTAACAAAAACCTTTTTATGCCAGCATGTCTGGGAACCCACAAGAATGAGAAGAAACGATGAACCAGCAAGACTCGACCTAGTCTTCGTACTGAATGACTCCGACATAAGGAAATTGACTTCGAGGCCCCTGTAGGAATGAACGATCACAATGTACCGACGTTTGAGTATCTGGTCGAAGAACGGTTAAAGTACTCGGGAAAGGGAGCTGAAAGCAAAACACTAGCATTCTGTAATGGAACCTATGAGAAGATAAAAAAATCCTAACGGATATAACTTGGGAATCAGAGTTCAGGGGAAAGACGGCCCAAGACATGATAGAATACATCACGCAGAAGTGTAAGGAGGCAGCAGAAAAGTTTATCCCGGCCCAAAATGAACAAAATTAAATGAAGATGAGAAACCCATGGTTTAATCAGAGATGTAAACTAGCTAAACAACTAAGTAAAGAGCATGGTGAAACTGTAGAAATAACAGGACACTTCAGAGCAGAGAAAGATACCAGAGAGCCAGGAATGAATACGTCAGGGTGAGAAGAGAGGCAGAAGAGCAATATGAAAAGGACATAGCAAACAAGGCTAAGACTCAACCTAAGCTGTTGCACAGCCACATCAGGAGAAAGACAACAGTGAAGGAACAGGTAATGAAACTGAGGATAGGGGCAGACAGATTCACTACAAACGACAAAGAAGTGTGCGAGGAACTCAATAAGAAATTCCAGGAAGTCTTCACATACGAGAGAGGAGAAGTTCCATAGATAAGAGAAGAAATAGTTAACCAGGCACCACTAGAGGAATTTGAGATTACCAGTAGGGGATGTTAGGAAGCTTTTGCTGGAGTTGGATGTGACAAAGGCTATAGGCCCGGATGGAATATCGCCATGGATATTAAAGGAAGAAGCAGAAGCACTGTGCCTGCCACTCTCCATGGTGTATAACAAATCACTAGTAACAGGTGAATTGCCAGAAATTTGGAAGACGGCGAACGTAGTCCCGATATACAAGAAAGGGGATAGACAGGAGGCACTGAACTACAGCCCAGTGTCCCTAACTTGCATTCCGTGCAAGTTACTGGAGAAAATTGTGCGAAAAAAGCTAGTGGAACATCTGGAGAGAAGGAACTTTGTGACACAACACCAACATTGTTTCAGAAATGGCAAATCATGCCTCACTGAATTAATTGAATTCTACGATCAGACAACACGAATCAGGCGGGAAAGAGGGGGTGGGCACACTGTATATTTTTGGATTGCCAGAAAGCCTTTCGCACAGTACCACATCAGAGACTAGTGCGAAAGTTGGAGATGCAGGCAGGAGTGAAAGGGAAGGTACGCCATTGTATAAGGGAGTACCTAAGTAACAGAAGACCGCGAGTCACTGTGAGGGGGTAAGGTCTAAGGTTGAATACACACCTATGCCCCCCACACACACACGCAACGCACACACACACACACACACAACACACACACACACACACACACACACACCACACACACACACACACACACACACACACAGAGGGGGCATATACTGAAAGTGACAAGGAAATCTGCGAGGCACTGAATGCAAGTTTCCATGGAGTGTTCACTACCAAGCCTGAGCAGCACCCATTGTTGGAAGGGGTTACCCTAGATGAAAGACAGATATAGAGGTGACAGCAGAGGAGGTAATGAAACAGTTGACAACTCTAGATGCAACTAGAGCAGTTGGACCAGACAAAGTATCACCGTGGATACTAAAAGAAGCAGCACAGGCCCTCAGCGTGCTTCTGGCAATGATCTTTAATGAGTCACTTATGTCAGGAGAATTGCCCAGTTGCTGGAAGAAGGCAAATGTCGTGCCGATCTTCAAGAAAGGTGATAGGGAGGAGGCACTTAACTATAGACCTGTATCACTGACAAGCATCCCCTGTAAAATACTGGAAAGAATAATTAGGCTACGACTGGTTGCATACCTGGAGAACATTAGGTTTGTGAACAAACATCAACATGGGTTCTGGACAGGGAAATCGTGCCTAACAAACCTTCTGGAATTCTATGATAAAATAACGAGGATAAGACAGGACAGAGATGGTTGGGCAGACTGCATATTTCTGGACAGCCAAAAAGCCTTTGATACAGTACCGCACATGAGACTGCTGTTCAAGCTCGAGAGGCAGGCGGGGGTGGGGGGAAAGATCCTAGCATGGATAAGGAACTACCTAACAGGAAGGAGCCAAAGAGTTACGGTAAGGGGAGAGTCGGACTGGCGAACAGTAACAAGTGGAGTACCACAAGGATCGGTGCTGGGACCAATTCTATTTCTTGTATATGTTAACGACATGTTTACAGGCGTAGAGTCCTACATGTCGATATTTGCGGATGACGCAAAGTTGATGAGAAGAGTTGTGACAGATGAGGATTGCATGATCCTCCAAGAGGACCTGAACAGGTTGCAGAGATGGTCAGAGAAATGGCTACTGGAATTCAACACGAGCAAATGTAAAGTTATGGAAATGGGACTAGGAGATAGGAGAC